>NW_026110300.1:0-139435 GCF_024679095.1 Eriocheir sinensis | reverse complement strand
AAGACCAAAATGGACATATAAAATGGGAAATGGAGAAATATTAAAGAAAGTTCAAGAAGAGAGAGATCTGGGTGTGACAATACAAGATAGTCAACAGCCTGAGAGTCATGTTAATAGGATATTCGGTGATACGTATAAAATGGTGAGAAATATAGGAATAGCATTCCACTACATGGATAAGATTATAATGAAAAAGTTAATAACCACTATGATTGTACCAAAATTGGAATATGCGGAGGCTGTGTGGTCTCCCCATAAGAAGAAACACATAAAAAACTAGAAAGAATTCAAAGGATGGCAACAAAAATGGTTCCAGAACTGGAGGGATTGACATATGAAGAAAGATTAAAGGAAATGGACCTACCAACACTAGAACAAAAAAGAGAAAGGGGAGACCTAATACAAATTTATAAATTATTTAGCAAAATGGAAGAAGTAGATAATAAGGAGTTACTACTAAAAGAAGGAATAAACACCAGGAAAACAAGAGGACACAGTAAAAAATTGAGGAAGGGAAGATGCTTGAGAGACATAAAGAAATATAGCTTCCCGCAAAGAAATATAGAGGTTTGGAACAGACTAAGTGAGTATGTAGTATTGGCGAAGAGTGTGCAAAACTTTAAGGAAAAGTTGGACAAATATATATACGTAGACGGGACCACACGAACGTAGGCCCAGGCCCTTTAAAACTACAACTACTTAGGTAAATACAACTAGGTAAATACACACACACACACACACACACACACACACACACACACACACACACACACACACACACACAAACGGTCTTAACAGTAGTATTTTTTATATACTATTGCAAATTTACTTTGTTTGTTGGTCACACTATTAGAAGTCACAGGTAAAGTGCTGGAAAACTAAATAACAATATTAAGATTATTTCTAGAAACATAATGTTACTAAAAACCCGGTATGTAGTCAGGAACAGAAGGGGTAAAGAGAAAGCATTAACATTAATTAATTAAATAATATCGCACTATACGAACCACAGGGATCAATTACCTGGAATTGAGGGACGTCTCATAATCTTTTGATAAATTATTTATGATATGGAGGACTACAGCTAAAAATAAAACCAAAATTAGCAAGACACCATTACCAAATTTCTTAAATAACTATGGAACCAGGAAAAGGACAGTTAAAGTAGGAAACAACACTAGGCCTGCATTCCCACTAACAGCAGGAGTACACAAGGAAGTGCCACCTCCCCAGCCAGCACCTTATGTATAAAGCCGACCATTCGACAACTGCAATGGGCTGCGTATGGCTGCAGTACACCGACGACATTACACATTTCATATCCTACCCAGGAAAATCAAGACAACTAATGTCAAACAGGACAATAATAGAAAGATAGACTCAACAACTATGGAATGGAGTGTGAAATTATAAAGCAACAATAACAGTTTCAAGCTATTTTATTTTTTACAGCAAGGGAGACAGCTCAAGGGCACAAAAAAAAAAAAATAATGAAAAAAAAAGCCCACTACTTGCTGCTCCTAAAAAAGATTACAGAGTGGCCAAAATAGAGGTCAATTCCCGGAGGAGAGGTGCCCTGATACCCTCCCCTTGAAAGAGTTCAAGAGGAAATACAGATGAAGGAAGATTGTTCCAGAGTTCACCAGTGTAAGGGATGAAATAATGAAAATGCTGGTTAACTCTTGCATAAGGGGATTGGACAGTATAGGGATGAGCATGAGTAGCAGCAAGTCGTGTGCAGCGGGGCCGCACTAAAGAACAAAAGGAATGGGGTACTAAATAAACACCCAAGAAAAGGAAAAATATTTGGACTTACATGAAACGAGCATAGATATAACTTATAAGGGATCCAATGTAAATTAAGAAGGAAATAATGCAATGGTGGAACTCTGCTGATTCAAAAGCCTTTTAACAAACAATAAATAAATTTGTTCTCATTAAAGCTTCAATAATCCTTTTGGTGTAGGTACTATTGTTAAGGCGCGAATCCACCGAGGCAACATTTTGGCAACATGTGGCATGCTACATTATCGAATAAACCAAGTGCGTTTCCACCAGTTCAACAGAAGGCAACATGTAGCATGCAACAGTGTGGTATGCGACAGGTGGCAACATGTTGCCGTGTTGCCTGCCTCATGCGACAAGTTTTAGCTTGTTGCCTAGTGCTGAACGCCTTCCCACCAGTCACGGAACACAAACCTTGTTGAAAGCAACAAAATGAAATGGCCCCTAGAAAAAAATCGTGGAATTTAAAGAAAGCTACAAGAAACATACTGTCCTATGGGATATACGCTTAACAGACTACAAGAATAACCATGCAAAATTAGATGCACTGCGGGAATTAGCAGAAAAATGCAACTGTGACGTGGAAATGATTAAAAAGAAGATCAAGAATTTGCGGACTGCTTTTCTCCTTGAACACAAAAGCCTAACCCAAAAGAAGTCTGGATCCTCGCCCAATAAGAAGAGTTAATGGTTTGCCTATGACCTGTTTGTATTCCTGCTGGACGTGGACAACACAAGGCCTGGCTTAGTTTTTGTTGAATTGGTGGAAAAGGTTTTGTTGCATTCAACATTCAACACAGCATGTAGCATGCAACAAGCAATAACGATATTGCGTTGTCGCAGGCAACATGTCTCCTTGTTGAAAGCCGCATTCAACATTCTTGTTGAAAGACAATCAAGTCGCATGCTACATGTTGCCCATGTTGCCTCGGCGGAATCGCGCCTTTAGGAATGTAGCTACCTGTTTTCATATTTGTTGGTGTGTGCGTCGCTTGTGTGTTTGTGTGTAGTGTGCGAGAAGCTCGTATTACTGGCTTGACAGTAACTCGTTTGACTCGGGCACCGCTTGCACAACATTGCGCAATCATATATAAAGGGAGGCCCATATAAAGGGGAGCGCGAGCCGACGGTTTAATTAACCTCCGACCTGCCATGTATTATACAGTGATATCTAGTGCCCAGGGTTGTACTACAGTGAAATCTAGTACCCAGTAGGGATGGGCAGGTACCGTTAATTTGAGAACCGGTAGTACCGGTACCGAAAACTCAGGTACCGTTAGTGCCGGTACAGATACCGGTACCCAAAGGATTTTTTTTATATCTGAATGACGTCTGATGAAATTCCTAAAAAAAATTCTGTAAAGAAAACTCTCTCTCTCTCTCTCTCTCTCTCTCTCAGCAAATTACTATAAAAAACAAGTTTTCAAGTGAAGCAGGGGACTCCAAAAAGACCTGGTCCTCTATAAATAGTCTACTCGTTAAAAAAACAAGCGAAACTTCCTTCATCTTTTTCATTCAATGGTGATACCGTAACAGATTCTTTTAATGTAGCAAACGCTTTCAATAACTATTTCAGTAATATTGGTAACACGTTAGCTACGAACATCCTAGAGACTCAAACACCTTTTACCACGTATCTCCCCGAATCGGTTCCATTTTCTTTCTCCTTCGACCCACTACACTACCAGAAGTTAAGTCTGTCATTCTTAATATACAAGTCTCTTCCCCGGGACATGATGACAAAATGAAATAATTAAGGAATGTTGTGACCTAATTTCTCCCTTTTTAGTTTAAATAATTAATGCATCTTTTAAAGAGGGCTCTTTTCCAAGTCACCTGCAAATAGCACGTGTTGTTCCAATCTTTAAGAAGGGAGGCTCTTCATTATCACTTAATTACAGACCTATTTCCATCTTACCCAGCTTTAGCAAAATTTTTGAAAAATTATGTCAGTAAGACTAATGGATTACCTGTCCAAACACTCACTCCTCACCTCCGTTCAGTATGGCTTCCGTCCTAAGTATTCTACTGAATTAGCACTTCACCATCTATGTCAAAATATTTACAATGCTTTGGATGCAAAAATGTTCCAGATAACTGTGTTCTGTGATCTCACTAAAGCTTTTGACACCATTTCTCATAACATTCTTCTAGATAAATTGTTTGTTTATAGAATTCGTGGCAATGCGCATAATTGGTTTAAAAGTTACTTAGCACACAGGAAACAATGTACATCGTTTAACAATGTGTCATCGCCATATACAAATATTGCATGTGGTGTGCCTCAGGGATCAATTCTTGGCCCGATTCTTTTCTTAATTTATATCAATGACATAATTCATAGCAGCAATAAATTAAAATTCCTTTTATTTGCCGACGATAACACAATTTTCATTCAAGGACATGATCTTGAAGATATAACAGGCACATTAAATACTGAGCTTATCAGTGTATCAAATTGGATCATGAGTAATAAATTAACATTAAATATTAACAAAACTAAGTTCATGATTTCTAGTCCACTCACGACTCAGCCAGTTCACATATCAATAAAAATTAATAATCATGCATCAAATGTAGTTACTGATTTTAAATTTTTAGGTATAACTATCGATAATAAAATAAAATGGAAACAACACATTGACATGGCAAAATCAAAGGTAGCCCTGCTAACGGGCGTAATATACAGATAAAAGAGATTGTTTGAACCAAAACTCTTTACGGCAAATATATTTCTCTCTAATATATCCGCATCTTCTATACTGTTGTGCCATATGGGGAGGCGCCTATAACACCTTCATCGACAGCCTGATTATTTCACAAAAAAAAACTCTTACGTGTTATGTTCTTTAAAGATCGGTATGCTCATACAAACTGTATTTTTAGAGATTTTAGGTTGTTAAAGGTTCCCGATATTATATACCTTCAAACTAACTTATTTGTACACAAAGCTCTTCACTATTTCCCTGTATACCCTGGCTTTACTGTGATGCCCCGCTCTGTGACCTGTATAACTCATAAATTACGTCTACCGTTATGCAGGACCACACACGCCCAGCAGAGTATTCTGTCACGGGGATTAAAAAGCTGGAATAACTTGCCTTAGTCCCTTCTAAGTAATGATAACCTAGTCTCATTTAAAAAAAAAAATCATTGTTACATGGTAATTATACTTAATATTTTTCAGTGAAATATATAGCGTTCAGTGCGTTAAGGACCTGGGGGTTAAAATCGCGTCAAACCTCAAATTCTCACAGCAATGCATCGATGCTGCAAATAAAGCGAGCAGAATGTTCGGCTTCATTAAAAGAAACTTTTTATTCAAGAATAAAGATGTAATACTTCCGCTCTACAATAGTTTAGTCAGCCCCCACTTGGAATATGCGGTACAGTTTTGGTCTCCTCACCATGCAAAAGACATTGCTAAATTAGAAGGTGTTCAGCGTCGGGCAACAAAAATGATCCCTTCCTTGCGCAACAAATCCTACGAAGAAAGACTTTCCATCCTTAATATGTTCTCTCTTGAGAAACGTCGCCTCCGAGGAAAACTGATCGAATGTTTTAAAATACTTGATGGTTTCACGAATGTAGACAGAACAAAATTGTTTATGATCGATGACACTTTGCGAACGAGGAACAATGGCATAAAACTCAAATGTAGACAAATAAATTCAGACTGCACCAAATTTTTCTTCACCAACGTTGTAGTGCGAGAATGGAATAAGCTCCCACCGTCAGTGGTCCAATGTAACACGATTGACTCCTTTAAAAACGAGCTTGACCGTCACTTCCTTGAACTTAATATTAACTAGAGTAGAAAAGCAACGTTTTGGAGCCATCTGATTAGTGTAGATTCACTTAGGTTTAAGGACAGACCACCATGGGGTCTGTGTGGTCTGATTTTATATGTAATTCTATGTAATTTTTTTTCTCTCTCTCTCTCTCTCTCTCTCTCTCTCTCTCTCTCTCTCTCTCTCCTGAATGAAGTGAATATTTTTTTCGATAAAAAAAAGCATGTATACGTAGTTATTATGGATATACGTACTCATAGTCTAATAACAATAACAATATATATTTAGTATCCTAAAAAAAAAAAGATTCGGACATGAAGAATTATCCAATAAATCCAATAATAAAATAATGGAGACGGGAGCTATGATGGAAACGAAAAGCAGGACAAAATGATGGGAACTTGGGAAGACGGTCAGCGAGGCAGTGACTCAACAGCCAGCACAACATTCAAGGCTTAATTCGTCTCCACAGGGCCCATACCGGTACTGCATGGCGACTGACCAGCGCCGCACCGTTGAGCGTCACTAAGATCCAACCGGTACCGGCACTAGTGGCAATGGTCAGTGCCGAGTGATCATGAGTCTTCTCGGCACTGGGTACCGGTACCAAGTGCCGACTGAATCGATTCTTCTCGGTGCTTGGTACCGGTACCGAGTGCCGAGAAGAATGCTCCGGGTCTTTCTTTTTTGGCCCACATATGTCACACTTCGTATCAACCTATTCAAGGTATTCTAACTTTAGGTTATAACTGAGGATGGTTTGTTATCATAAATGCTTTATTAGCTAGATTTTTCCTCCACGGTTTTCGTCCTTTCCTTGTGTCCTAATCCCTCCCTTCACTTTCTCCCGTACTGCTTTCCTTAAGTATGAATAGTGTAACTTTTTTTCCTTTTATGAAACCCTCTGTTTCCTTAAGTGAATCCTCAGAATAAAACCCGAATATTTTTCAGCCATGATCACAGGCTTTTTGTTGCAACTTTTAAGCTTGATGTCAGGTCAAGAAGAATCTCGAGATGCATCAATACTGTGTTCTATATCGAGAGGCTGAAAGACCTGGCATGTTCTCAGGATTATGCAGACACTCTCAAAACAATTCAGTATGCTCAGCACCCTTGTAAAACCTATAGAAATGTGGGATGCCTTCAAACGTGAAACTTTTCAAGCATGGAAACCTCCCGAAATCTAAAAGTGGTTTCGCCTCGGAGGGAACACTTTAGAACAGTGGTTCCCAACCTTTTTTCTGTTGTTTCCCCTTTCAACCAGTTCAACCATCCAGATTTCCCCCTTCATGTGGACGTGGAAAAAAGTAGCCAAAACACGAAATTTTCTTGCTTAATAATACAAATAATTTAATAAACAAATAGTAGCCAAACACAAATTTTACTTGTTTAATAACACAAATCAATCAATCAATAGCTCCGACGCCCCGTTTACGCCGGGAACTCCCTCCAAGGGGGTGGCCATGACAGAGGTCTCCAGTTTTCCCTCTCAAAACATACATTTCTCGCACACCTAAGTCCTCGCATCCCTCTTTTACCCATCTTTTATGTAATCCTCAACTCTATCGACTAATTGCCAGTAATTGACATTTCCCTCGACTGAATTTCCCCCATGGAATCCTGAAATTTCCTCCCAGGGGGAAGTTTCCCGTTGGTTGGAAAATGCTATTTTGGAATATCGAGTAGTGTAGCGCTGCCAGGCTTGTTGTGAATGGGCAGAGTGCTCGTTGGGCTGACTACTGCAATGGGTACGAGAACACCAAACTCGAGCTGTCACTCACGGATACAAGATATGGCAGAGTTGCTCTCCCCACCCCCACCCCCCAGGTCCCCTGGGGGCGCTGACTGTTAAGCGTCTTTAATTAATAGTTTCCAGGTGTGAGACACCCACCCACACAGAGAGAGAGAGAGAGAAAGAAAGAAGATTTGTGTGTGTGTGTAATTCAACTCTTGGTCTGCTGCGGATCTCTCTCAAGACAGCCAGCCGTTTCCCTACGGAAGAGCACAGAGCTCGTAGTACCGATCTTTGGGTAGGACTGAGACCACTCACACACAACACACCGCGACAACGAGGTCACATCTCCTTGCCTGACACCGCGTACCTACTCACTGATAGGTGAACAGGGGCTACACGTGAAAGAAGATAAACCCAACTTGTCTTCACCCGACCGGGGAATCGAACCCCGGTCCTTCTGGTGGTGAGCCAGACGCTCTACCCCTGAGCTGCCGGGCCGTGTGTGTGTGTGTGTGTGTGTGTGTGTGTGTTATCCACCTGTTTCACCTACTTTTTATTCCCCTTTTTCGAGAGAGAGAGAGAGAGAGAGAGAGAGAGAGAGAGAGAGAGAGAGAGAGAGAGAGAGAGAGAGAGAGAGAGAGAGAGAGAGAGAGAGAGAGAGAGAGAGAGAGAGAGAGAGAGAGAGAGAGAGAGAGAGAGAGAGAGAGTAAGCTAAAAGTAAGGGAGAGGAGAGAAGGTAGGAAGGAAAGGAGAACAGGAGTGAAGGAGGGAAGGATAAGAAGAAGGGAAGGAAACGAGGGAAGAAAGGAGGGAAGGAGGAAGAAAGGGAAGGAAGGAGGGATTAAAGTAAAGGAGAAAAGTGGAAGAGAGAGAGAGAGAGAGAGAGAGAGAGAGAGAGAGAGAGAGAGAGAGAGAGAGAGAGAGAGAGAGAGAGAGAGAGAGAGAGAGAGAGAGTAGTAGTAAAAGTAGTAGTAGTCGTAATATAATAATAATATTATTATCATTATTATAATAATGATAATTATTATAATTATTATTGTCATTATTATTATTATTACTATTATCTTTAGTATCTTTATTATTATTATTATTATTATTATTATCATTATTATTATCATTATCATTAGTGTGTGTGTGTATGTGTGTGTGTATGTGTGTGTGTGTGTGTGTGTGTGTGTGTGAGAGAGAGAGAGAGAGAGAGAGAGAGAGAGAGAGAGAGAGAGAGAGAGAGAGAGAGAGAGAGAGAGAGAGAGAGAGAGAGAGAGAGAGAGAGAGAGAGAGAGAGAGAGAGAGAGAGAGAGAGAGAGAATTTACATAGATTTACATAGAAAACCAGACCACACAGACCCCATGGTCCAGACTAGGTGCTTTGTCCTTAAACCTAAGTGATTATATATTAATAAGAAGGCTTATAAACTTTGCATTTCAACTCTAGTTAATTAAGTTGAAGGAAGTGACGGTCGAGCTTGTTTTTAAAGGAATCAATCGTGTTACACTGGACCAATGAAGGTAGGAGCTTATTTTATTCTCACACTACAACGTTGGTGAAGAAAAATTTGGTGCAGTCTGAATTTACTTGTCTACATTTAAGTTTCGTGCCATTATTCCTCATTCGCAAAGTGTCATCGATCATAAACAATTTTGATTTGTTCACATTCGTGAAACCATTAAGTATTTTAAAATATTTGACCAGTTTTCCTCGGAGGCAACGTTTCTCAAGAGAGAACATGTTAATGGTAGAAAGCCTCTCTTCGTAGGATTTGTTGCGCAAGGAAGGAATCATTTTTGTTGCCCGACGCTGATCACCTTCTAATTTAGCAATGTCCTTTGCATGGTGCGGAGACCAAAACTGTACCGTATATTCCAAGTGGGGGCTGACTAAACTATTGTAGAGCGGAAGTATTCCATCTTTATTCTTGAGTAAAAAGTTTCTTTTAATGAAGCCCAACATTCTGTTCGCTTTATTTGCTGCATTGATGCATTGCTGTGAGAATTTGAGGTTTTCGCAATCTAACTTTTTATTTGTTGTTCCAACTTGAAGGACCTGGCACTTATCTACGTTAAAGGGCATCTCCCATCCATCAGGCCAAGCTGAAATTTCATGCAAGTCCTCTTGGAGGCTTTGCTTGTCTTTGTCAGTGAGAACCGAGTTACCAATCTTTGTGTCGTCTGCAAATTTACTAATGCGACTATTGAGTCCAACATCCACATCGCTGATGTAAACAATGAAGGGCACTGGGCCAAGAACCGAGCCCTGAGGGACGCCACTAGTGACTGGCGAGAGAGAGAGAGAGAGAGAGAGAGAGAGAGAGAGAGAGAGAGAGAGAGAGAGAGAGAGAGAGAGAGAGAGAGAGAGAGAGAGAGAGAGAGAGAGAGAGAGAGAGAGAAAGAGAGAGATGTTAGGAGTTTTTAAGTGTTTCTTCTCTTCAAAGTAGTTGGTGTTAAGTGTTAAGTTTAAGGCGCGAACTGTTATCTCACGTCAGGTCCGGGGTACCGTTGCCTGCTTTCTCCAGTTGATTGAAGTGGTTGAGATAACACAATAGCCTTTACTTAAGTGAGGTGTATTATGTGTTGGCCGAGCGGAGCCGTTAAGTTCACCTTGAGTTCACATAATTTACTCTCTTTCTCTCTGGTTGATTTAAACAGGTATTTTGGGCGTTTTAACTATGTTAACAGTCTTACAGAATAATTACAGGTTTTGTGGAGGAGTTGTACGCACACCCACGAGCAGTGATCTGCTCTCGCCCGCCGCCAGCTGATTTCTGCCGGCTTCTCGCGGAAAAATCCGGTGCAGCAGGCTTGTTGAATCAGCACCGTTCCCACAACAAGGAGCACCTCCTAAGCACAACCTAGCACCTACGTGTTAGTAAACATCCTGTGGCGCGGCAGCGCCATGGTGTTGCGACATACAGTCACACATTCACATGTACATTATAATATACACATTACATCGCTCAGTCACCTAAAGAGTCGCGACCCCGCGGCTCACCCGACCTTTAGAATCAGTGTACCTACCCATGTTACAGTCGCACAATGTGTATTAGTTAAACGAGGTCCTGTTATGGTTGCATTAAAAAATATATATACAAGTCAGAGCCCGCCTAACGATACAACATCGGGAAATGCCCATGATAATAAAAATAATCATGGAAGTTACAAGAAATGGGTAAAGTACATATAGGGCGAGGTAAACAGGGCTAGAGGCGTGGACGTGGAAGCTCAGCACTATTCTGAGACAACAAAATAATAGCTCGAATAGTTATTTACATGATACATCCTAGAAAAAATAAATTGACTAAATTGCCATTAGGATACATGGTAATGGAGCTATTTGGAACAGTAAAAAGAAAAAGGAAAAATCCTTGAAGAAGATCTGATACAAACTGAACCTTCGAGTTACAATGCGTACGAACTCTAGAGCTTTAGAAGCATCTGACTGGGTCAGCACCACCTCGCAGATACCACCTGTCAACGGGAGGAACGCAAAGAGTGACGCTGAGCAAAAATAGAGATTGTGATACTCTGTTTTGCAGGACTCTAGGTCTGACATCTGGCCCGTTGCATAAAGCGACAAATCATTACGAATTAAGACCACTGTGGCAGGTAAGTCAAGCACCATCACCGAGTTATTGACAGAGAAAGGGAAAGGTTCCAGTTGGTAAACCTCAAACACATCCTTTGACCTGAAGGGAACGTGAATCACTATAGCTTCCGACGTCAGCAATGACTCTAGCAAGGGATAGTAGTGGTGTATGGCATGCATGTCAAACAAAGGTGTTAGTTGGTGGGCCTCTACGCCTATTTTTAAAGCCTTTTGCAAATCTCTGACAGGATAAAGAGAAGAGGTAACCCTACCACAATCTGCATCCACTACATTCTGTATCACCAGTGCATTAGTATGGAGGACAGAGTTGACTGCACTCTCCAAGGCAGGCAAGGTTTGTAGAACAAGTTCCATTTGGTACACATTAGCCATTGCCGGTCCACAACTCATTAACGGAAGAGCCTAAGGTTCGAGAATAAGAAGCAATATCCTGTACCGCATGCTCAAGTCTGGAAATGTGTGAGGAATTCATTCTAATGGTTTACTGTTGAGTAGCAGCAAGTGAAGCCAAGTGGTTATACCTATCCCGCAGTTCCTCCACATCGTCATCCATTGCGGTTCCAAACAACATGCGGGAAAGTTGCCCAATCCCATTGATCAAGCCCCGTTTAGTACGGTTAGAAAAGGAAAGGGCAGCGTAGTTCTCCAAAGCCAGGGTTAGAGTGCCATTCAAGTACTTTATGCGGTCATGCATCAGACGCGTGATACCGTCTTCAGGAGCATTGCTATCCATCTGCAACACAACCTCAGTCACTTGCTCCGTTATTGTCCTCAGAGTGCCCGGTATTTTCACCAGGGCAGTAAACGGGTACTGGACCCATAGGATATCCTCAACCAGAGAAACCCGGCCCAAATGAGCAGAGAGGGCTCCCGGCTTGAGGTGCGCAGGGTCTGCAGCCAGAACGGAGCGCAAAAGGAAGTAGAAGGCGAGGGGTAACATTTCCTGGAACCAAGCAAACAATCCTTATTGGCGAGGACGCAGGTTATAATCGTGCGGTGGAAAGATAGACAAGGCATCGTCAGGCTGATGCAAAAAGGCGGTACTCGCCGGTTCAACTAAAGTAGAGTCTAGGACCCCAGGTTGGGCGGCTGTCTTTTTGAGGCGATCACTATGCACAATTTCATATGAATTAAAAATGAGATCGTAAAGCTCAAATTTGTGACCACCTAGTTGTCTAACTATCTGGCGTGGGCCCACGAATTTAGGGGACAACTTCGAATGTCTCTCTGGGACTCGAATCATAACAAAGTCACCCACTTTCAAGGAAACAGGGGCGGCACGCTTGTGTTGCTGCAAGCACATAGCCTCAGCTTTAGCCTGTAGTCTCTCTCTGACGTTTCTATGAATATCTGTGAAAACTTTGAGTTGAACCTTAGAATAATCATCTACATTATATACAGGTGAATGAGAACTACTAAGCAGGTCATATGGGAGTCTCTTCTCAACCCCAAAAATTATGTAGTGGGGAGATTGTCCCGTTGACTCACAAACACGGCTGTTTATGCTTGCTGCAACATATGCTAGCCAGTCCTCCCAGGTATGCTGAAGTCCGCTAACGACCGGGCGCAAGACATCTAAAATCTTCCTATTCGCGCGTTCAACAAGGCCGTTGCTGGCTGGGTGATAACTGACTGTAAAAGATTGTGTAATGCCAAACTGACGGCATATTTCTGCTAAAAGTTGGTTTCGAAACTCGGTTCCATAATCACTTAACAACACTCTAGGTGTGGAATACGGACAAATGAGATAGTTATTAGGGCATAAGCAATGGCCTTAGCAGATTTATCTTTCACCAGAGCTAAAACAACGTACCGAGACAAGTGATCTACACAAACTAAGAGGTACCTAGAGCCCTGGTGGCTGGCGGGAAGCTGTAGCAAGTCAATAGAAACTACATCCCAAGGCCGGTCAGGGGGCGGGCATTCTAGGATCGGCGCAGGCCTAGGCACCGTCCGTTTATGTTGGGCACACTTGACACACTTAGCCACATACGCGTCAATATCTACACGCATAATTGGCCAAAAATAGACCGCTCGGGCCGCTGTTAATGTGCGCTCCCTCCCCGGGTGACCAGCAATGACCGCGTCATGAATTAAGTTCAGCACCGCCGGTACATAACACCCCGGTATCACAAACTGTGCGACAGACCCCTTTTTGCGGGGCCAGTAGCGGCACAAGACGTCGTCCTGTGACAAGAAAAATTGTGAAAAAGACACAGGTAGTGACGGGAGACTTGTTTCATCACCCGATTCCAGAGCGTATATTACTTTACCCCAAACGGCATGTCGACGCTGGGCTGCTGCTAAATCCTTTAGACTGAAATTTTGAATTTCAGTTGGCGTTTCTGCCACTGAGCCAACAAGTGCGTTTCTAGACAGTGAATCCGCGACGACATTCGCGCGGCCATTTAAATATTTAAAGGTTAGCCCAAATTCCTGGATGGTCAGGAACCACCGTGCGAGTCGACCGGTGAGGTTTCTACTCTTGAAAAGCTCGGTGACTGGAGCGTGGTCCGTAACGACAGTAATAGGATAGCCAAGGATAATATCCCTAAAATGTTTAAGAGCCCAAACAACCGCAAGGGTTTCCTGATGGGTCACTGAATAGTTTGACTCAGCCTGGTTTATAGTACGACTTGCGTACGCAATAGCGCGATTTTTACCGCGAGCGTCCGGTTGCATCAAAACAGCACCAAGACCTAGGGCTGAGGCATCTGTATAAAGTGTAAAAGGGACGTTGTAGTCCGGGAATGCCAAGGCTGGAGCGTTGATTAACGCTGACTTCAAGTCTCTAAAACTCTTGTGTTGTGGGGCATTCCAATGAAAAGGTACCTCTTTCTTTAAAAGTTGCGTTAGAGGCGAAGCAATTTTGGCAAAATCTTGTATGAAAGGCCTATAGTAGCCGGACAACCCAAGGAAAGACCGAACGTTTTCGACGGTTTGGGGTTGCGTTAAATTCTTTATGGCGGATATTTTATCGTCCATCGTGTGGATTCCATCTCCATCAACAGTGTGGCCTAAAAAGGTGATTTTTGGCTTTAAAAAATCACATTTAGTCAGCTTGGCCGTAAGGCCAGCGCCTCTAAGTTAAAGCAGAACTGCTTCTAGCTTAGCTAGGTGACTGTCGCCATCCTTGCTACAGATGATTAAATCATCTAAATATGCATAGACTTCTTTGCCTATCATGTCTGACAACAATGTGTTGATCATCCTCTGAAAAGTAATGGGTGCGGTTTTAAGGCCGAACGGCATCCTTAACCATTCAAAATGACCGCTAAGGGTACTGAAGGTTGTAATCTCTCTGGATTCAGCTGCCATCGACAACTGCCAGTACCCACTTAAAAGGTCAAGACTACTGAAAATAGTATTCCCTTGCCCCAGGGACATTAACAAGTCACCTAAAACGGGCAGAGGGTACCTATCATCCTCAGTCACCTCATTTACTTTCCTAAAATCGATGACAGGCCTGAAACTTCCGTCCTTTTTAGGGACTAGGAACAAGGGCGAGTTCCACGGAGATCGGGAATGCTGAATACCACCCTGGTCCAACATATCTTTAACCTGTTCATCTACAATCTGCCTTTGACTGTGTGGAAGTCTGTATGCAGGAATGTACACCGGTTTGGTGTCGGGTTTAACCCTAATCTTGTGCTCTGTCGTATCAGTCGCATAAAGGCTCACCGGGCAGGGCAATGACATCACGATACTGATGTAAAAGCTTCAGAAGCGGGCCCTTAAGCTCGGGTTAATCGACCACTTTGACTAAAGAATCGATAGATGAGGACTGATATGTTTTGTCGCCGGCGGCGGGTTGACCCATCGCGCCGACACAAGGCCGCTTTAACTTTAAAGGGTCTGGGGACACCTGTCCGTCGAACGCTAATGCGCGACCCAAAATGACTCCATTTTTTAGTTTAACTGGACCGCCAGTGGCATTCACCACTAAAGCTACGGTCCTACTTCCCTCGCGTACCGTGTTAAGTGTAGACTCTATCGCTAGCGTGTTGACACGACTAGGCCCTTCTAGGCAGATGTCACAACCTACGGTGGAGTTAGGGACTGAGACGGGGACGTGCATTGCGGTTCGTTGAGTGATTTCATGATTCCCTACGACTATCACATTGACATTTTTCCATCCCCTGAAAACATCAGGTGGTGTTGGTGGTTTATCATGAAATGAGGTGGTGCCAGCGCCATGCACCGGCACCGTGGAAAGAGTCGGAACGGGATGCACTACCGACTCAGGATAAACACTTTCCCGACCCTTGCTGGGGATTTCCTTTCTTTCCCAAGGAGAAGCGAGGCGCACAGGTTGATCCATGGCCTTGAAACATCTCCCTTGAAACCTTACTGTATTACTATCTGGAAGTATTACCATGCGGTTAGACCTCAGTGACGACAACCCAAGAAGACCGTCAGACGGCAGTGAAAAGTTTGACATCCCGTAAAAATCCAAACGCATGACAGGGGTGTTTCGTCCCAAACTCACTGGCAAACTCACCAACCCATGGATGTTAAGCCTGTCGGCGGTGACACCGCAAAGGCTTAGGTCAGAGGGTCGTAGCTGGTAGCGGCCTCCCCGCGACGCGCGTTTTAAAGCTATGTACGTCCTTTCTGACAACACATTAACCGCAAATGACGCTTGTAGCGGACCAAGCTTGACTTTAAGCGCCATAATTTCAGGCTGACTGCACGCGGCCACAACAGATTCATACAAGCTACTATTGTGAGCCTGCACTGGTTTCAATTTCCTCTGGCCCCCGGGTTGCTACCCTGGGTCGTTTTGAGGGCGGCGCTCGGCTTCCCCCGACCCCTTCACGAACTTTCCTGCTCGCTCTTTCTTTAACTGTGGCACAGAGAAACACTCCTCTGTGGTGTGGCTACAAGTACCGTGGATAAAACAGGACTTGCCAGTGTTGTAGCCCTCGGCACGACTTTTTGAAGCGGCCGGGGTCTTCTGAGAAGCAGATTTGCCTGACATCGGCGAGCCTCCTCTCTCCCTTTTTGCCCTGCGATCCCGCTGACGTTTTGTTCAATAGTCAACCGTATGACCGTCTCCCTGACAATAATAACAGTGGTGCTTAGGCTTTTCGGTGGCGGACGCCACCACCGATCAGGACGCGCTAGCATTAGCGGTCTTCTGTTCGACAGCGGCTACAGTGGGAACTGGCGCTCCGTCTTTCTCCTCAATTTTGGTCTTGAGTTTCAGGACGAAATCGTGCAACTTGTCAGTGGGGCCGTAGGCTAGGGATAAAGAACTTTTTCGAAAATGACCCTTGATGACAGCCATGTACATGAAAAATTCCAGAAATTTGAGTACTTTAGATATAGACATATTCTCTCCCTCTGTCCAGCCACCAGCTTTCAAATATGAGGCCAAATCAGTAGACAACCGATAGGCGTCCACTTGTCCGGCAAAAAGCCCTTTACTCTCCACAGCTGAAATCAATTTGGTCACAGCTACATTAACACCTTTGACGAGGCTGTGCCTAACATCTTCTCCAAAAGACTCCAGAAAATGTGACCGAAACTGGTCATAATCTTTGGTTTGTTGCGGTTCCATGAACGCGCTGGTGTACATAAGAGCTGATGCTTCTGTTCCCGGCTTTAATCTGGACCTAATGAAGGAGATTTTACCTCCTGGTTCTGACACAAATGAGTTGTTCATAACATCCTCGCATTGCAGGATGAAGTCTCTCGCACTGTAATCCGGTTCATTGCCTGCGAAAGCTCTGACTGATGCCGTAGTCGGCAGAAGTTTAATGGTGTTAGTAGTCATTGTGGATTGTTGGCTAGTTAAGTTATTACCTTTGTTATCATGCGGGTGGGAAGAAGAAGGAGGAGGAGGAGGGACTCTCTCATGAGTTGACCCGCTCCTTAGGATACGGGAATAGTCATCCTCGACGGTCTCTTCCGAATTCTGTACCAACTCCTGATATACCTTGGTCAAAGTTTCTAACTCCGGATCAGATTGACCTGCCATTTAAAAAAAGGCATTAGTAAAATAAGGCTTCACGAGGAGAAATATGGAAAAAGGAAAAAGTATCACCGCTAAGTGTGTGCTCACTCGCCCCAGATGCTTCCAAAACGCATTACAAAGAGGGAAAAGAATAATGAGTGAATACTTAGCATGATAAAAACACACAAGAAAGGAGAAAATAAAATGAATGACTATACTTAAAATGCAAACAATGTTCACAATTCAGGAAAAACATTAAACATCCCCCTACACTTGAATAAAATTCAACAGACCAAGGGAAACTAGATACGGCTCCACACGGAGACACACACAGCACGTAAAAATCACCTGAAATGTCATCAACAAGTGGTGTATCAGTATTGTGTCAGCTACATGCATGTGGATACCATGAAAATGTGAAGACGGTGCCCGTGGCACTCCTCCGTCCTCGGCTGGCTTGCCCTCGTCTTTGACTGGCTTGCCCCGCGTCCTTGGCTGGCTTGCACTCGTCCTTGGAGCGGCAAGAGAGGCGGCCGGCAGTGCCCGGCAGCGGAGAGAAATGGCGGCCGGCGTCGGAGCCTGGCAGTGGGGAGGAATGGGCGGGGGAGCAACCACGCTCCTCCTAAGGTCGCCGCCAAAAGTCCGCCCTGGTCTGGCAAAGGTAAGCGCCTACCCACGACAGGCGACTCGGAATTGGTAACGAGACCCCCGGCAGCGGTGCGGTAAGGTGTCGCGCGGAGTGGGGCGGTGGAGTGTGCTGACTCGACTCACCGGGGCAGGGGAAGGTCGCGGGCTGTGTCAGCGTTCTTGCACTCTCTCCTCTGTCTGCCCCTTGACGACACTTGCGACTGTTAATATGTTTGAGAGAGAAAGATAAGACTGATTGAACACTTCGGATGGTCCGGAAACCGCTGTTCACCACTTTTGTTAGGAGTTTTTAAGTGTTTCTTCTCTTCAAAGTAGTTGGTGTTAAGTGTTAATGTTAAGGCGCGAACTGTTATCTCACGTCAGGTCCGGGGTACCGTTGCCTGCTTTCTGCAGTTGATTGAAGTGGTTGAGATAACACAGTAGCCTTTACTGAAGTGAGGTGTATTATGTGTTGGCCGAACGGAGCCGTTAAGTTCACCTTGAGTTCACATAATTTACTCTCTCTCTCTCTGGTTGATTTAAAGTTATTTTGGGCGTTTTAACGATATTAACAGTCTTACAGAATAATTACAGGTTTTGTGGAGGAGTTGTACGCACACCCACGAGCAGTGATCTGCTCTGGCCTGCAGCCCGCTGATTCCTGCCGGCTTCTCGCGGAACAATCCGGTGCAGCAGGCTTGTTGAATCAGCACCGTTCCCACGGCAAGGAGCACAACCTAGCACCTACGTGTTAGTAAACATTCTGTGGCGCGGCTGCGCCATGGTGTTGCGACATACAGTCACACATTCACATGTACATTATAATATACACATTACATAGAGAGAGAGAGGGAGAGAGAGAGAGAGAGAGAGAGAGAGAGAGAGAGAGAGAGAGAGAGAGAGAGAGAGAGAGAGAGAGAGAGAGAGAGAGAGAGAGATTATTATTATTATTATCATTGTTATAATAATAATAATTAGTAGTAGTATATTATTTGTCATTATTATTATTATTATTATTATTATTATTATTATTATTATTATTATTATTATTATTAGTAGTAGTAGTAGTAGTAGTTTGTGCGCGCGCGCGCGCGTGTGTGTCTGTGTGTGTGTCTGTGTGTGTGTGTGTGTGTGTGTGAGAGAGAGAGAGAGAGAGAGAGAGAGAGAGAGAGAGAGAGAGAGAGAGAGAGAGAGAGAGAGAGAGAGAGAGAGAGAATGAAAAGGTGTGAAATAAAGAAGCAGAAATAATAATATTGATGGTTAATAAAAAAGAGAATGAAAAGGTGTGAAATAGAGAAGTAGAAATACTAGTAGTCATAGATAATAACAGAAGAAATAAAGTTAGTGGTCATCCCTCTCTCTCTCTCTCTCTCTCTCTCTCTCTCTCTCTCTCTCTCTCTGATCTCGTTTTCGGCCTTTGGAAATAAAGGGTATGAGTGGCGGAAGCGTCTGAGCGTACTGAAAAAAGGGAATAAAAAGTAAGAGGAAGGAGGAGAAGGAGGTGGATAACACACACACACACTCTCTCTCTCTCTCTCTCTCTCTCTCTCTCTCTCACACACACACACACACACACACACACACACACACACACACACACACACACACACACACACACACACACACGCACGCACACACACACTAATGATAATAATAATAATTTGCCCCCTTGTTTTTAATCACCACCTGCTGGCCACAAATGAATCTGAGGTGTGCTCCGGTGACAGGCGAAAGCTTAATTTTTCCTATAACGCCTCCTTCCCTCTCCACTGCCTCTTCCTCCTTGAAGAATTTCGGAAGATGCAGATGACATCAGCCAATTGGTGAGCGTGCGAAAGCGGCATGACCTATTTTTTTAGCCGCGTAGTGTAAATGAAGAGGAGAGGAGGGTGGGGGTGGGGGGGGAGGGGTGACGCTATGGATAACAAAGTAGGGGAGGTAAAGCGGGTCAGAATTTACTTATACTACTTGTCCAGGATTTGCTGGTGTAGTGACCTGCCTAATGCAGAAAGGCTCACAAACTCACTGGGCGAGTAGGGTATCTCTTTTGGCAGACTGGTTAAGTATTAGTTTTACCATCTTCCCGGTCGCGGGTTCGATTCCTGGTGCCGGTAAAACCCTTTCCGGATCCATAGAGAATGGAAGATGAGCAACTTCACACACACACAAATAATATAGGTCGAAGTGAAACTCGAGTAGCAACGAAAGCTCCCAAACGCACTCGGCGAGTTGGGTATCTCTTTGGCCCACAGGTTAAGGAGTGGCTTTTCCATCTCGCCGGTCGCGGGTTCGATAACCAGCGTCGGTAAAACCCTTTCTGAGAAATTAATCCAGACCCGGAGTTTTTTTACGACGCCGGGAATCGAACTAGCGACTGGCGAGATGGAAAAGGCACTCCTTAACCAGTTTGCCAAAGAGGTAATCCACTCGCTAAGTGAATTTGGGAGTTTTTCCGCTTTAGGTGGGTCCCTACATTGGCTCTGAAAATGGTCATACATTACACATTTCTCATTTCCCAAGATAAAAAATTCATTTCTTTTGTAACACAGAAAATTTTGCCACAACACGTTTTTAGATACAGAAAATTGTTGACACGTTTTATTGTAAATATGAATACCATTTTATTTAATTTAACAAAGAGGAAAAAAAAATTAAACCATGAGAGGTTGAAGGGATTTGCCCATAAAAATCTATATTTAAATTTAGAACATAAAGACTCGGTGTATTTTACCTACGAAGGGTCCAATAGTAAGATAGGAGAATCCACTAAACAGTCCAAGAATGCTGAAGACTGGTAACAGCATCTCCTCTCCCAGCTCATCCAATATCAGCAAGTTTTGAGAGCGCGTAACAAACCCAATTCCAAAACCATGTATTAGAAGCGCTGACGCCTTCAACGTTAAGTCCTTCGACGAGAGAAAAACTGTAGAAAAGATATTATGCACATAAACATAAGAACGTAAGAACGTAAGGAGTCTACAAGAGGCCGGTTGGCCTATACAAGGCAGCTCCTGTACTCTCAATCCCACCTTACCTCTCTATCCATGACTTTATCTAACCTCTTCTTGAATGTATCTATGGCATTTGCACCCACAACACGGCTGTCAAGCTTGTTCCATTCATCTACCACTCTATTGGTGAACCAATTCTTGCCTATGTCTTTGCTGAATCTGAATTTGTCTAACTTAAAGCCATTGCTACATGCCCTACCTGCCTCTTTTACTACCAAAATCTAATTGAGATCCCCTGTATTAAAGCCCTTCATCCATTTATAAACTTCGATCAGGTCTCCTCGCAACCTTCGCCTTTCCAGTAAGTGTAGATTTAAATGCTTCAGTCTATCTTCATAATGCAAGTTTCTCACCCCCTGAATCATCTTTGTCATCCTCCTCTGTACATATTTTAACATCTTGATATCCATTCTATAGTAGGGGGACCAGAACTGAGCTGCATAATCGAGATGAGTTCTAACTAGTGCTAAGTAAAGTTTTAGGATGGCTTCAGCGCTCCTATTGCTTACGCTCCTAGAGATGAAACCCAGTACTCTGTTCGCCCGATTTTTAGCCTGAATGCATTGGGCCCTAAGACGGAGGTCAGCGCTCACTAGGACTCCTAAGTCTCTCTCACACCCAGACCTGCTTAGAGGAGTGTCATTTAAGGAGTAATTCTGTGGAGGGTTATTCCTACCTACCCTCAGAATGTTACACTTTCCGACAATGAATTCCATCTCACACTTCCCCGCCCAATTATATAGTCTGTCAAGCTCATCCTGGAGAACGCTAGCGTCCCTGTCTGATTGGATTACTCTACCGATCTCGGTATCATCTGGGAACTTACTGATATCACTACTAATTCCTGTGTCCAAGTCATTGATGTAAATGATAAAACTCAGCAGTTGACAGAAAATAATTTGCATATATATATATATATATATATATATATATATATATATGCATATATATATATATATATATATATATATATATATATATATATATATATATATATATATATATATATATATATATATATATATATATATATATATATATATATATATATATATATATATATATATATATATATATATATATATATATATATATATATATATATATATATATATATATATATATATATATATATATATATATATATATATATATATATATATATATATATATATATATATATATATATATATATATATACATGCACTTGTAATAGTGGTCATGCATCCCATAATTCAGCTTTGGCAGCAATAACGGATATGATTTGAAATAGGTGCTGCCTGCCTGCCTGGTTTCTCGCCTTGGTGAGGGACCGAGTTCCCGCTCTCTCACTCGAAATGGCGGTCACTCCCGCGGTATTTTTCCACGGGCCATTCCTTGAATAATGAAATTATGACAAAAAAAAAAATTTATATATATATATATATATATATATATATATATATATATATATATATATATATATATATAGAGAGAGAGAGAGAGAGAGAGAGAGAGAGAGAGAGAGAGAGAGAGAGAGAGAGAGAGAGAGAGAGAGAGAGAGAGAGAGAGAGAGAGAGAGAGAGAGAGAGAGAGAGAGAGAGAGAGAGAGATTAGAAATGTTTCTTTTTTTATTCATTGAAGACGATCTTACCAACAATTGATGTGCACATGATGGTAGATCCTGTCAGCAGAGTTACTTGGCTTTTCAACTTGAACATGGTTGGGAGGATGCTGTGAAAAAACTTTGAAATAAGGCAACCAACGCCTTCCATAGATAAACATAAAGAAATGTCCTTCAGTTCATACCCTTCATCTTTTAAAGCAAAGGGGATGACATTGGTAATACTGAAAAGACCAGCATATGTTATGGCATACACAAGGCATATAATAACGATGGTTGGGGATTTTATGAGAAACAAATTTTTCCCCGATATACAGATAAATGTCTGCAAAGAATCCAGCAGTGATGCTTTTTCTTCCTTTTTTGAACTTATTATTTTGTTTTTTGTTTTAGATGCATGAGCAACGCTCTTTTTGTGCCATTCAACCGGATGTAAAACCATCGCTGCAACACAGATGTTAAGGGCAAGACCGGCTGTGATGAGAACCGATCCTCGAAAACCATAACTTGCGAGGAGACACTTGAGAACATTCGGCATCAGGAGCAGGTTGACTGGTGTGCCGGAAGTCATGATGTCGTTGGCCAGTCCTCTCCAGCGGGTAAAGTAATGTGGGATGATACTGTACGTGAGATTGTATAGCATTTCCACTGACATGCCTGAGGAAAAACATTAATGAAACATACATCATAACTTTTATTTTATTTTTACATTGAAAGTAAATGATATGGACCTAACTTAAATGGCAATTTTTCATAAGAGCTTTTGACGGAGTCTGATAGAGATCTTTGCCTTCTTAACTACACTTCTATGGCTTCCATTCCTCTCTCTGTAGTTTTATCATAAGTTTCTTTTCTGCCCGATCTATCTCTGCTTTGATAGATGGCCACTGTTTTTCCCCTAAGCCTATTAACAGTGGTGTCCCATTCGCTCCCATTTTCTTTCCAATGTTTATTAGGATCTTCTTGCTACTGAAACTTTCCTATCCACTCTTACACTGATGACTCAACTCTCTATTAATCAACAAGGTTTAACAGAAGACCCTCCCTACAGAAAATACATGATTCTAGGCTGGATGCTGCAAGACAATTAATCTTAGGTCTTTTCATCATTTCCGAATGGAGCAAGAGGAATTTGGTGTCGTAAACTACTCAAAAACTCAGTCTCTCCATCAGTCAACTCGACACAATCTTCCAAGCGCCTATCCCTTATTCTTCGAAAATACACAGATGTCACCTTCTGCAATAAACATTCTAGATCTGTCCTTAATAAAATCATAGCGTTAAATCAGCTTCCTAGAGGTTAGACGTTCTATAACATCCCCAACAGTTATTTTCCCCTTCTCAGAAGCTGGTCATATACAGGGTCCTTGTCCTCCCTCGTTTGGAGTATGCTTCTCATGTGTGGGGAGGCTCCACACACACAGCTTTCTTGGACAGAATGAAGTCTAAAGCCCTTCGTCTCATCAGTTCTCCCTCTCTTGCTAGCCCTCACTACCTTCTTTATTCCTCCACAATGTTGCAATTCTTACTATCCTCTCTCGATATTTTCATGCTGACTGCTTTTTTGAAATTTCTAACTGCATCCTTTCCAGCGATCCCGTTGCAAACGACTTTCTATTCCTACTCATCCCAGATCCCTTATGCAAGAGTTAACCAGCATCTTCATGCATTTGTCTCTTCCACTGGTAAACTCAGGAACAGCCTTCCTTCATCTGTATTTCCTCATGCCTACTTAGTCCATGAGCCTGGTCTCAAAATTTTAGACATCGGTATCATATTTGGGCAGGAAATCTGACAGTGATTCTCTGAAAGACAAATGTCTATAGTCTTAAAAAATGCATGATAGCATTCTATATTTCTTAGCCTTCCCCGTTATATCAGCCATTTCTTTGGTATCACTTGTGATTTTTCATCGCGTGACTTAGAGGTTTATTCTTTCCTGTGGCACAATACATTACCTTTAGTAATGCATGTTCTATATCAAAATTAAGTTAAAGAAAAGGAGTCTCAGAATAATAGAGCATGTTTGAATATCTGATCATTTTTACTAGTTATAACCATGTAAAACGTACAGAGTTCCGAATTTTTTTTATTGAACTTAATTTCTTTCATTACAGTAAGGTGATCGTTCTTGATATTGATAGTCTGACTAATGATTCACATTCTGTAGCCTACGAGCTTTCTTTTGATACCAGTATGAGATCTGTAGCTAATTTATTTAGAGAGTTATTTGATTTTAAAGTAACCACTATGAAATTCATGTTATTGAACGAAACCATAGAAATGGCGTTGCAATCTATTGATTAATGAAAATAATATCCATTATATAACATTTAATTGTATATTTAGCTACATTATTTACAGTATTCTTCAAAGTCATACATGACTTCAAAATGTGCTTTTTAATGCAAAAAAAGGAATCCAAAATACGATATTACTGGATCCTAAAGCCCCGTTCACACTGTGCCGACTCTGGGCCACGACTACCCACGACTCAAGGGTACACGAGGTCTTGGGTGTTGATGTGAAAGGGTCTTGAAAGAAGTCTACAAACGGTCGCCGAATGCTGAGCGGACGTCGTGAGGGGAGTGTGGAGTCGTGAGGGTTAGCGCGAAAAAGTATTCCATGCTAAACTTTCACGACAAGAGTCGGCAAGGGTCTGGACCAACCGTCATTTCCGGTTGAGGTCGGAGGGAGGTCGGGGACAGTCGTGAAGACTGTCGTTAACAGTCTTGGCTTGTCTTGAGACAATTGTGCCGACTGTCGGGATCATCTTTCAATTTTTTACCGTTTCCTGTCGGCACAGTCGTCGGTGTCGACTACTTAAGAATGATAAGGGATTGTCGTGACGACAGTCTTCGCCTAATGAAGGACATTCGTGACGACTGTCGGCTCAGAAATATTGGCTAACACTGCCACCATCAGGAAATTAATATTCTTAATTTGCAATCACAAGCACAACAACAACTTCTAGGTTACGTTTTACTAACACAAACTTGGGAGCCGCACAGCACGCACGCACTCCTGCTGCCTCTCTCTTGTGTTGAATGACACAACTTGAGTTGCCACCATGAGGTCAGAAAAATGTGGAATGCAACATTTCATTCTCCAATACGGAATGGATCCATATTTAAAGGAACGGGTAGCAACCCTAAAATTTCTCGACCATGCCATGTGTAACACCCGCTGCACGCTGCTAGTGAAGGCAAGAGGAAGGGAGAAGGGACGTTACGTCGCGTATTTTACACGTATCTTATGACGAACCTTGACAAATTTTACGGACTGGTTTTTATAAAGATTAACCGAAAAATGCGCTCACTACAATTTTAAGATACAGAATTTTATCTGCTTGACCATTCAGACAGCCAAATACGGAACAAACGGCGTTTCGTATTGGTTGAAAACGGAACGCTACATTTCACTCTCGAATACTGAACGATTCCGTATTTTAAGGAACGGGTGGCAACCCGTAGTCTCGGCCCATTATAGCCTATTTACCCCAGGACCCATGAAGACTGCTGTTAAGATGTCTACGGCCAAAATATCCTTTTAATATTTTTTTTTTTTTGTAGAATTCGGCGACAGTCGGCAAGGCTGTCGCCAAGACAGTCACGAAAACTGTCGGGTAGACCGTCGGCCAACTCCTTGGCAACTGTCGCCCAGCTGGTCGGTCAACCAGTTGACAAATAATCTGCAAAACTGTCGTCAAGAGCGTCTGCTGCTGTCGGCCAATAGGTCGGCAGAATCGTTGTTGTCGTAGACATGGCGCCATTTAAAAAAATGACCGTTGAGACTCGTCTAGTTGGCCGAATGTCCCAGACAGTCGGCAATCATACTAGCCGACACCAAGACGCCAAAAAAAAACTCCCTCAATTCTTGGAGCGTAGGAGCCGACTTGTCAGATCCGAAAGTCGCTGGGTTGTCGTGGCCCAGAGTCGCTACAGTGTGAACGGGGCTTTAGACATTAGCATCACAATGTTTTATTTTTAAAACATGAATATAAACTACAATGCTCAAAAAGGTTAATTTGGGAACAATTCATGTCATAAGTGGAAGCAGATGAACATGAGTACCTACAAGTTCAAGACACCCTAGCCAAGTTAAGCAACACAAATCTGAAACAGGAAGATATTTCAAATTTCTTGCAGAATCAAAGCATTATAGAACTCAACTTACTCAAGACAATTTGGTCTTAGTTCCTTGACCATTTTCGCAAGTCAAATGGTGATCTTTCAGCGTTATGGATGTCTTACATTGATATGGTTGAGGTCATTATTTTTGGCTTGCTGCGTGCATCTCGTGAAGGGAACTAGGAGCTCCATGTGCATGCCATCAGGACACTGATTCCTTGGTCCTTTGCATATGACAGGACAAACTATGCCAGATATCTCCCAGTTTATGATGACGCATCCATAAGCGTATGAGGCCTTCAGAAATGGTTGCTTTTCTGTGCAGATGTCAGGTAATAACCCTTTTGGTCGTCTTCCGGTAGATCAGGCACTCGAAGCGACAGTGAACAGAGACACTCAGACACCTGGAGGAACATCCAGATTCAGTCTGAAGTCAGGGGCAGTCAAGCGTTATTACATTTGAACACTGAAGTGCATTTTTGGGTCAATTATGAAACATGATGCAAGAGAATAGAACAGAGCCACTTCATCATGATCTCCAGCAATCAAAAATGATAAGGATGAAGAGGCAGTTTCGCTAATAGTCAGTCTTATTGGCAGCTGGATAAATCCATTTGCATCTCAACTGGAAAGGCTGCCACTCCAGCTAGAGGGTGCTTCAGATTTATTCACTGCTCTAGATGTTGGAGAAAAATGTTACATAAAGTTTGAAAAAGAAAGGCTAGAATGCAACCCAACTGTTACACAGTTCTTTGATACTATCAAGCACAATAAACTGGCACAAACTGGGCGAGCAATCATACTGAAGGCAGACGGATCATTATTTGGGAGGATCATTGTTATGGCCCAAGTTCGAAATCTACAGATGGTAGATATACTTACCTGACCTCTTGGACCAATGCCATGGGCTCTAGGAACTCCAGAGGGTTTACCAAGGAAGACAAACAAGGCAATCCTAGCTATCACACTGCACAAGAATGTAACACCAGAGGAAGAAATACCATTATTTTCAGTGTTTGTAATTGACGGTATGATGTTATTGCAGAAAGTGAAAGCAGACCATAACACGTTTGGAGATATTGCAAGGACAGTCTTTGCAATGGCACTGAAGGAGGGAGGTTTTGCTCAAAGGATTGACTTTGTGTTTGATACCTATTCTGATCTATCCCTCAAATGTTCAAAAAGAAGGCTTAGAGGAGAAAACAATGAGCCAATCCTTCAGAGCATCACTGCTAACCAGCTTGTCCGTCAGTGGAGATAATTTTTAAGAGAGCGTGCCAACAAAGCCAGCTTTATAACATATCTTGTGAATGAATGGAAGCATGACCAATAAAGAAGCAAACTAGAACAGAAGATTATTTTTTTTACAGATGCTGACCAGTGCTTTGAGAAAACCCAAAATAGAAGTGTGATGGTTCCTGATCTATCATGCACTCAAGAAGAAGCTGAAGGCCGTCTTCTCTTTCATGCTGAACATGCTGTAAAGCAAGGACATCAAGAGGTTTTTCTTAACTCTGATGATACAGATGTGCTAATATTGCTCTGGCTTTCCAGAATATCAATGGCGGTTATCTGTATCTTAAATGTAGGATAAAGACGGAGAGGGTTACTGCAGCATTTGGAGCTGATGGTTGCAAAGAATTAATTTGCATGCATGCTTTCACAGGATGTGATAGCGTAAGTGCATTAGCAGGCAAGGGGAAAACACATTAATTTAGATTACTGACCAAAGATAAATATGCACTAGAAACATTTATGGAGCTTGCTATGAGAAGAGTCTTTCTGAAGCAATGATAGAGAGACTTGAAGCAGTTACTTGTCAAATCAACGGACCCAAGACGTCTTGTGTTCGTGTGAATGATCTGAGGAGCTACCTTTTCTGTGCAAGGAAAGGCGAGATAGAAAGCCATCAACTATCTCCTAGCAGAGACTGCTTTCAACAGCATGCACAACGTGCCAATAATATAATCAGGCTGCAATTTGGAGACGCTGTTTACAGCAAAAACCTCACATTCCAAGTCTTGTAGGTAATGGCTGGAAGCTAGAAAGAAATGATTGCAGGAATCGGATACATTTATAGTTAAGACCCGTTGATCACATCCTTAATCTAGTGATTTTTACATTAATCAGAAGACCCAAACATAAAGAAATCAAAATCAGACCCAACAGACCATGGTCCAGAGCTTGGTGGTCTGTCCTTAAACCTAAGTGATTTTACATTTAATCGAAGACTCAAAACGTTGCATTTCTACTAGGTTTGATATTAAGTTGAAGGAAGTGACGGTCGAGCTTATTTTGAAGGAGTCAATCGTGTTACACTGGACCACTGACGGTGGAAGCTTATTCCATTCTCGCACTACAACGTTGGTGAAGAAAATTTGGTGCAGTCTGGTTACTTGTCTACATCTGTTTTTTGTAATTTGTTCCTCGTGCGCATAATACTTGTCTTCACATCTGAGTTTTACGCCATTGTTCGTGCGCATAGTGTCATCGATCATAAACAATGTTGATCTGTCTACATTCGTGAAACCATTAAGTATTTTAAAACATTCGATCAGTTTTTCCGGAGGCGACATTTCTCGAGAGAAGAAGAACATATTAAAGTGAAAAAAAGCCTAGGATTTATTTGTTGCGAGGAAGGGATCATTTTCGTTGCCCGACGCTGAACACCTTCTAATTTAGCAATATCTTGCATGGTGGGACCAACTGTAAAAGCTGCACATAGAGTGGTGTGGGGTCTGACTGTTGTGTTGAGGGAGTATTACATCTTTATTCTTGAATACAAAGTTTCTTTTAATGAAGCCCAACATTCTGTTCGCTTTTATTGCTGCATCGATGCATTTGCTGTGAGAATTTGAGGTTTGACGCGATTTTGACCCTCAAGTCTTTGACACATTGAACGCTTTTGAGTTTAACGCCTTGCATTTCGTATTCAGACTTCTTATTCCTCATTCAACGAAGGACCTGGCACTTGTCTACGTTAAGGGGCATCCCATCTATCCGACCAAGCTGAAATTTTGTGCAAATCCTCTTGGAGGCTTTGCCTGTCTTCGTCAGTGAGAACCAAGTTGCCAATCTTCGTGTCGACAGGCGCCTCTGAGTTAAAATCAAATCAATCACTACTCTTTGTTGTGTTATCAGCCAATTCGCGATCCATTGGTTTACTTGACCGTCAATACCTATTTGCTTTAATTTGTAAAGAAATCAAGATAGACTACGTCCAGTGATTTGGTTACGTCATAAACAGTGAAGAGGTCGTTATAAAAGGTTAATAGGTTTGATAGGCAGGATCTTTTGTTTCATTGTGAGTCCCCAATCAATGAGTGGCTTCAGGTAATTCTGATTTGTCTCTAATTATGCCCTCAAGTAGCTTACCCACAACCGAAGTTAGACTAATGGGCCTGTAATTACCTGGTGCTTTTTTGTCTCCTTTCTGAAAAATCGGTGTCACGTTAGCTTTTTCCAATCTGAAGGTACGATGCCTTGTCGCAAGGACATATTATGAACCAGTTGTAGGAGGAGAGATTATTCTCTTTTGTTTTCTTTCAGCAGAGTTGGATATACTTTGTCAGGTCCAGGACTTTTATTTGTTTTAAGTGAATGGAGAGCTTTAAGGACTTCAGTTCGGTTGTTATTTCAAAATTAGGCAATGCATGCTCGAGATTTACAATAGTACTGGTTGGTGGTAGCGAGAGGAAGACTGTTAGTATTAAACACCGAGGAAAAGTAATTGTTTAAGAGGTTTGCAATGTGGCTGTCAGTCACTAGTGCACCGTCGCTGTTTGTTAAGGTCCAATACCACTTTTGATCGCCTTTCTGTTGTTTAATCAAGCCAACTGAAAAGATTTCGGATTATTTTTACAGTTGGCTGCAATATTTTCTTCGTATCTACGCTTTGCCTGACCTACTAGTCTTTTTACTCGTCGCCTGGCATCATTATAAAGTCTAACTGGGGGAGACCAGCTGTTAATTAAGTGGATGGATGGTCGACCTGTTCCTGAGGGTCTGCTAGATATGTTGTCTTGTAAGTGTTACAAAATGTATGTTATATCAAAGTGCATCTGTTTGATTAATGGACTAAAATGAGCCGACATGTGCAGATTACAAGACTGTAAAAATCGTGAGGATGATGAGGATGAAAAACATTTGGAAGTACTGAATGAGTTTTGGGAATACAGTAGTTAAAGTATATTCAAAGAACTTACTGTATAATTTTTTTCGCATGGAATGTAGTGTTCAGAGCACTTTAATGCTTACCAGTTGTTTTTATTTCATTGTAATAATTAATTCGTTTCTTCCAGTCCTACATCTACAATTACTTTCACCATGTAAAATATTGTTATAATTAACATTATGTTAAACTTTGAGCATTGTAATTTATATTCATGTTTGAAAAAAAAAAACATTATGATGCTAATGTCTTACGATCCAATAATATTGTATTTTGGATTCCTTTTTTTTTCTTCATTAAAAAGCATATTTTGAAGTCATGTATGACTTCGAAGAATACTGTAAATAATGTAGCTAAATATAAAAGTATATGTTCATTAATCAATAGATTGCAACGCCATTTCTATGGTTTTACTCACATTTGAAAAAACTTCAGCCCGACTCAGATAGTAGCCCATCACTTGCTTAAACAAAACAAAAATTACGTTTCGTTCATCAATGAACATGAATTTCATAGTGATTACTTTAACATCATATAATTATCTTAATATAATAGCTACAGATCTCATACTGGTATCAAAATAATGTGAATCATGGGCCCTAGGACGGAGGTCGCAGCTCATTAATGCTGGGATCACACATCTGCGGTTTCGCTCTGCGACGTTTGGCGATTTTGAAAATGCACGAAATCGTGGGAGCATCGCCATTGTCTCTGCGAGTTTGCCTCTGTTTCAACTCACAGCAACATGGCGAGGGAGGGTCGCTCGCCTATACGCATACGAGGGCGACAGGCGAGGGGACGTTGAGGTGAATAGTGCTTGAATGCGCGCGACTGTACGCAGAGGAGCCCAATTTTGAAAATAAAACCCATTACGACGGTTCGCGATAAACGCAGGGCCTGGCGACTATACGCGACCGCCCCTTGTCTAGCCGCTCGACGACGCTCGACGTCGCACGCATGGTCGAGAAAACGTCGAGGGCGCGTCGCTGTACGACCCATAACAGGTGGGCAACACTATCGCACTCTCTCTGCCATCCATCTCCCACACATCACACATTATATATATATATATATATATATATATATATATATATATATATATATATATATATATATATATATATATATATATATATATATATATATATATATATATAAACACACACACACACACACACACACACACACACACACACTAACCAGAAATTAATATTGGCACCCTGGATATCCCGACGCTCTAACGCTAAGGTTATTATTTCGGCTGATCAACCTTATAGGTTTTCAATATGGTAAAGTAATCCCCATCTGGCAACGCCAGTTGCTTGTGTCGATTCAAATTTGGTATTCGGTTAGTAACGAACACCCAGTGCTTCAAGTAAGTAGTAGCCCGTGCTACCCTCCCTTACTGTCGCTGATATTACTTTATTGTTTCTTGCTTCTAATTTACCAGTTCTTAACCTGGGGGTCGTGATCTGGGATCAAAGTAAGTTGTTTTGAGGAATTCTGGATGTTATTCGTACGGTATAAGGTTTTCGGGATGTTATACCGTATTTACAACTTCTGTAATAAATGGTAAGTGGAAAGAGTTTTATAATCTGTAATAACTTGCTAACAAACTAATGAAGTAGTCAAGAGAAATACATTATAATTTTACAGTGTACTCTAGCTAATAATTTTACTGTGTACACTAGCTTATAATTTTGGATTTTGTGAAACCAGGCTATTATTTTTCATTTAGGAATATTATTCTATTATTTTGTATTCATGAATACAAGGCTATTATTTAGCAGTTAGGAATATTATTCTATTATTTTGCATTTATGAACACTAGGGTATTATTTTGCATTTAGGAATACTATTCTATTATTTTCCATTCATGAACACTAATCTATTATTTAGCAGTTAGGAATAATATGCTATTATTATAAATTAATTAATTTTAGGCTATTATTTTGCAGGCGATTCAAAATTCAAAATTCAGAATGGCGAAAAATTACAGAGCCTCGGAGTCCCCGCCTGGGGGGGGACCATAAATTCCCCCAGGGAGGACTCCCCTTCTGGCTGCCGACTTGAGAGGTGTCCTGATAACTCCTCGAAGCTCCTCCTTATCAATTTCTGCAACATTCGCGGTCTTCGTTCTAATTTTCATTCTGTGGAACACCATCTCTCCTCCTCTAAACCTCATCTTCTCTTCCTCACCGAAACACAGGTTTCTGAGGCTACTGACAGCAACCTCTACTCTGCTTCCTCCTACTATCTCTATCCTAAATTTCAATCCAAAGCTGGATGTTGCGCCTACGTGCGCAACGACATCACTTGCTCTCGTGCCCACGACCTTGACTCTTCAGAATTTTCTACCATCTGGCTAAAGCCCCAAATACACTGCCGAATTTTGGCCACGAACTTGACGCCGAATCAGTTCGTGAAAAAATTCGGCGACCGGTTCGCCGACATGACCAAGATTCTTACAGTTCGTGAACATTCGGCGACATGTCGGCGAATGCTCACGATAATTCGGGGACAATTAGGAGACATGTCGCCGACTATTCGGCGTCCCTGTTGCCGAGCTCAAAATCTGAAATTTTAACGTTTTTTTTGTCGCGGAATAACTGGCGACAAGTCTCCGAATTCTCTTCGCATGTCCCCGAAGTATCGGCGACATGTCGGGGACAATTCTCCGACAGTGCCAAGATTTCTGACAGCTGATCATCTGATGCCCATGTGGCATATAAAAGCACGGGAATCGGCGCCTACATCATGGACTACTACAACACCTGGGGAGCAGAGGCCTGGCAGAACAGAACTGTGGGCGAGTAAATACCATGTATGGTAATATGTGTGGTAATATGTATGATAGTATGTGTAATAAAATGTATAAATGTGACTTGTTTTTGTTTTGCTCTCCTACAAATATTTTTAGAATGAATGAATGTTTACGTAATATTAATAAACAAACCAGTAACTGAAAGAAGAAATAAATCTAAATAACTAAAAATGAAACAAAGGTTACATGATGGCAGAATAGTGATATTAAGAAATAAATAAAGTAATAAATAGTAAATTAATTATGAAATAAATGAAACTGTTAGTTCCATTCCTATTTTATATATTCATGATTCTTCTTGTTTTTCATATTTTCTTGTTTACTATTTATTATTATAGTATTATTTTGTTCACTATATATATATATATATATATATATATATATATATATATATATATATATATATATATATATATAGAGAGAGAGAGAGAGAGAGAGAGAGAGAGAGAGAGAGAGAGACCCCCGTGTACCCCTCCCACCGCGACCCGTTTGCCGTGTCTTGATTAATTCGCCGAATATTCGGGGACACGTCCCCGAATAGTCTTGGCCATTCGGCGACATGTCGGAGACATGTCCCCGAATAGTCGGCGACATGTCGGCGACAAATTTCCCGATAAAATTAAAATTTCAACGGTCAAAATTCGGTGACAATTCGCCGAACACCGTGAATCGGACGCCGAATTGTCGGCGACATGTCGGCGACATTTCGGCGATAATTCGGCGGCCATTTTGCATTCGTGCACATTCGGCGAACGGCCGCGAATTTTTCATGCAACATGAAACTTTCGTGGCGGTCGTGACCAACTGTCAAAAGTCGCGTGGTGGACGCAGACATGTCCCCGAACGGCCAAGAACAGGCAAGAAAGATGCCGAACTTGTTCGCGACACAGGATGACTTGCATATTCGCGCACATTCGTGAACCAAAATTCGGCAGTGTATTTGAGGCTTTAGACTTCATTGTCATTCTATTACTAAATACATCTGTGCTGTTTATCTCTCACCTAAAGCCCCAAATACACTGCCGAATTTTGGCCACGAACTTGACGCCGAATCAGTTCGTGAAAAAATTCGGCGACCGGTTCGCCGACATGACCAAGATTCTTACAGTTCGTGACCATTCGGCGACATGTCGGCGAATGCTCAAGACAATTCGGGGACAGTTCGAAGACATGTCGCCGACTATTCGGCGTCCATGTCGCCAAGCTCAAAATGTGAAATTTTAACGGGTTTTTTTTTTTGACGCGGAATAACTGGCGACAAGTCTCCGATTGTCTTCGCATGTCCCCGAAGCGTCGGCGACATGTCGGGGAGAATTCTCCGACAGTGCCAAGATTTCTGACAGCTGATCATCTGATCCCCATGTTGCATATAAAAGCACGGGAATCCGCGCCTACATCATGGACTACTACAACACCCGGGGAGCAGTGGCCTGGCAGAACAAAATTGTGGGCGAGTAAATACCATGTATGGTAATATGTGTGGTGATATGTATGATAGTATGTGTAATAAAATGTATAAATGTGACTTGTTTTTGTTTTGCTCTCCTACAAATATTTTTAGAATGAATGAATGTTTACGTAATATTAATAAACAAACCAGTAACCTAAAGAAGAAATAAATCTAAATAACTGAAGATGAAACAAAGGTTAAATAATGGCAGAATAATGATATTAAGAAATAAATAAAGTAATAAATAGTAAATTAATTATGAAATAAATGAAAATGTTAGTTCCATACCTATTTTATATATTCATGATTCTTCTTGTTTTTCATATTTTCTTGTTTGCTATTTATTATTATAGTATTATTTTGTTCCGTGTTTATATATATATATATATATATATATATATATATATATATATATATATATATATATATATATATATATATATATATATATATATATATATATTGATAGATAGATAGATAGATAGATAGAGAGATAGAGAGATAGATAGAGATAGAGATAGATATAGATATATAGATAGATAGATAGAGATAGATAGATAGATAGAGATAATACATAAATAGATAGATAGATAGATAGATAGATAGATAGATAGACAGACCCTCATGTACACCTCCCACCGCGACCCGTTTGCCGTGTCGTGATTAATTCGCCGAATATTCAGGGACATGTCCCAGAATAGTCTTAGCCATTCGGCTACATGTCGGAGACATGTCCCCGAATAGTCGGCGACATGTCGGCGACAATTTTTTTTTTTTTTTTTTACAACAAAGGAGGCAGCTCAAGGGCACACACAAAAAAAGAAAACAATAATAAAAAAAAGCCCGCTACTCGCTGCTCCTAAAAAAGAAACAAAAGAGGTGGCCGAAAGGAGGAACAAATACGGGAGGAGAGGTGTCCTGATACCCTCCTCTTGAAAGACTTCAAGTCGTAGACAGTAGGAAATACAGATGAAGGAAGATTGTTCCAGAGTTTCCCAGCGTGAGGGATGAAAGAGTGAAGATGCTGGTTCACTCTTGCATAAGGGGTTTGGACAGTATAGGGATGAGCATGAGTAGAAAGTCGAGTGCAGCGGGGCCGCGGGAGGGGGGGAGGCATGCAGTTAGCAAGTTCAGAAGAGCAGTCAGCGTGGAAATATCGATAGAAGATAGAAAGAGAGGCAACATTGCGGGGGAATTTAAGAGGTAGAAGACTATCAGTATGAGGAGGAGAGCTGATGAGACGAAGAGCCTTAGCCTCCACTCTGTCCAGAAGAGCTGTGTGAGTGGAGCCCCCCCACACAGGAGATGCAATCTCCATACGAGGGCGGACAAGGCCCCTGTATATGGACAGCAACTGTGCAGGGGAGAAGAACTGGCGGAGACGGTACAGAACGCCCAGCCTCGAGGAAGCTGATTTAGTAAGAGATGAGATATGAAGTTTCCAGTTGAGATTTTGAGTTAAGGATAGACCGAGGATGTTTAGTGTTGAGGAAGGTGATAGCTGGGTGTTGTCAAAGAATAGGGGATAGTTGTTTGGAAGATTGTGTCGAGTGGATAGGTGGAGAAACTGTGTTTTTGAGGCGTTGAAGGACACCAGGTTCTTCTTGCCCCAATCGGAAATAATAGTAAGGTCTGAGGCTAAGCGTTCTGCAGCCTCCAGCCTTGAGTCGTTATGTTCCTGTAGGGTGGGTCTTCTATTAAAAGAAGTTGAGTAATGCAGAGTGGAATCATCGACGTAGGAATGGATAGGACAGTTCGTTTTGGAAAGAAGATCATCAATGAACAACAGAAAAAGAGTGGGAGATAGGACAGAACCCTGTGGGACACCACTGTTAATAGATTTAGGGGAAGAACAGTGACCGTCTACCACGGCAGAAATAGAACGGTCAGAAAGGAAACTGGAGATAAAGGTACAGAGAGAAGGATAGAAACCGTAGGAGGGTAGTTTAGAAAGCAAAGATTTGTGCCAGACCCTATCAAAAGCTTTTGATATGTCCAGCGCAATAGCAAAAGTTTCACCGAAACGGCTAAGAGAGGATGACCAAGAGTCAGTTAAGAAGCCTAGGAGATCACCAGTAGAACGCCCCTTGCGGAACCCATACTGGCGATCAGATAGAAGGTCAGAAGTGGAAAGGTGCTTTTTGAATCTTCCGGTTAAGGATTGATTCAAAAGCTTTAGATAGACAAGAAAGTAAAGCTATAGGACGGTAGTTTGAGGGATTGGAGCGGTCACCCTTCTTGGGTACAGGCTGTATGAAGGCATACTTCCAGCAAGAAGGAAAGGTAGATGTTGACAGGCAGAGGCGAAAGAGTTTGACCAGGCAGGGTGACAGCACGGAGGCACAGTTTCTAAGGACAATAGGAGGCACTCCATCAGGTCCATAAGCCTTCTGAGGATTGAGGCCAGAGAGGGCATAGAAAACATCATTTTGAAGAATCTTTATAACAGGCATAAAGGAGTCAGAGGGGGGATGAGTAGGAGGAATATGCCCAGAATCGTCCAGAGTGGAGTTTTTAGAAAAAGTTTGAGAGAAGAGTTCAGCCTTAGAGATAGATGAGACGGCAGTGTTGCCGTCAGGACTAAGGAGTGGAGGGAAAGATGAAGAAGTAAAGTTGGAGGAGATGTTTTTGGCTAGATGCCAGAAGTCACGGGAAGAGTTAGAGAAAGCAAGGTTTTGACATTTTCTATTAATGAAAGAATTTTTGGTTAGTCGGAGAATAGATTTGGCACGATTTTGGGCAGAAATGTAAAGTTCATAATTAGCATTAGTTTGAAGGCTCTGGTACCTTTTGTGAGCTACCTCTCTATCATTGACAGCACGAGAGCAGGCGTGATTAAACCAAGGCTTTTTAGCGTGAGGAGTAGAGAAAGAACGAGGAATGTATGCCTCCATTCCAGAGACAATCACCTCTGTGATGCGCTGAACACACACAGAGGGGTCTCTATCCTGGAAGCAATAATCATTCCACGGGAAATCGGAAAAGTACATCCTGAGGTTTGCCGATAAAATTAAATTTGAACGGTCAAAATTCGGGGACAATTCGCCGAACACCGCGAATCGGACGCCGAATTGTCGGCGACATGTCGGCAACATTTCGGCGATAATTCGGCGGCCATTTTGCATTCGTGCACATTCGGCGAACGGCCGCGAATTTTTCATGCAACATGAAACTTTCGTGGCGGTCGTGACCAGCTGTCAAAAGTCGCCCTCGTATGGAGTATGCATCTCATGTGTAGGGGGGTCCACTCATACAGCTCTCCTTGACAGAGTGAAGTCAAAGGCTCTTCGTCTCATCAACTCTCCTCCTCATACTGATAGTCTTCTACCTCTTAAATTCCGCCGCCATGTTGCCTCTCTTTCTATCTTCTATCGATATTTTCATGCTGACTGCTCTTCTGAACTTGCTAACTGCATGCCTCCCCCCCTCCCGCGGCCACGCTGCACACGTCTTTCTACTTATGCTCATCCCTATACTGTCCAAACCCCTTATGCAAGAGTCAACTAGCATCTTTACTCTTTCATCCCTCACACTGGTAAACTCTGGAACAATCTTCCTTCATCTGTATTTCCTCCTGCCTACGACTTGAACTCTTTCAAGAGGAGGGTATCAGGACACCTCTCCTCCCGAAATTGACCTCTCTTTTTGGACACTCCTTTGATCTCTATCTAGGAGCAGTGAGTAGCGGGCTTTTTTTTTTTTTTTTTTCTTTACGCCCTTGAACGGTCTCCTTAGCTGTAAAAAAAAAAAAAAAAAAAAAAGGGGGGGGCAGGGTAGCGGTGTGTGGCAGGACAGTGTGAGTGCGAGCGAGTGGTCGCTCGCCAACGGTTTTTCACACCCTCTCGCTCGCTCGCTGCCATCTCGCTCTCCGAAGCAGCGTCGCTGCCATACGCACGATGTACAAAGTCGCTCGCATATACGCTCGCATACACCGCAACCCCTTGCGTTTGACGAGGGTATGCGAGCGCATACTGCGATGGTCTCTCGCTTAACCGTGTGAATAATCGTGCGATTTGGCCAATATCGCAGACTTTCTGCGAACCTTTTGAACATTTCAAAATGTTCACGCGACGGGCCGGCACCCGCAAGTTGTGCGAACTTTACCGCGCGACTATTGCGATTAATCGCAGGGACGTCGCTACGATGTCGAGCGTATATGCCGATTTCGGAAATTTTCAAAATCGCCAACTGTCGCAGAGCGAAATCGCGTAAGACTTTTAAGTCCCCCTCATACCCAGACCTGCTTAGAGGAGTGTTATTAAGGGGTAATTGTATGAGTATAAAATCCCACCCACTCGTACAGTACGTCTGCCGCATCATGGAGAACGCTAGCCTCCTGATCTGAATGACTTACTCTACCGATCTTGGAATCACCTGCGAACTTGCTGACATCAGTATTAATTCTTGAGCTTAAATCGTTGATGTAAATGTTATAAAACAGAAGATCCAGTACCAATCCATGTGGAACTCCACTCGTAACACAGGCACAGTCATATTTTTTTTACAATTGATTTTCAGTCTCTGCTTCCTTCCTCTAAGCCACGCCCTGATCCCATCGATTGAATGATTGACGATTGATTGACTGAAGCATTCATCCTTTAAAAAGAAAAAAAACATAGATAAATATGCATCGGTGGCAAAAACAGTTACCATATATGTATTCCTGCAAACAAAGAGAAAAAGAAGAAGAAGAAGAAAAAGAAGAAGAAGAAGAAGAAGAAGAAGAAGAAGAAGCAGGAGAAGGAAAAGAAGAAGAAGAAGAAGTAAGTGGACCAACATGATGGGAAACCAGCGATCTAGCTTTTCGGTCCCACGACAATGGGATTTTAATGGAAATCTTCCGCGTCGGGCGTGTCAGTACACGAATTTCCCCTCCAAGTTAGATGAATGTGTGATTAATTCTTCCTTGAGTTTACCATTAACTCTCTGACGGTGAATGTGGATTATCAAAAGTACGTTTAGTCGCCAAATAAATAGAATATCACTGCTTAGCCACCAGTCTGACGTAAACTTCTACTCATCCTGCAACACATGGGAAATTTATTCAACCCCGACGGGGAAGAAAATATGCTATGCTGTGGCCGGCAGTTTAACCGCGATCAGCAAGATGGAAGCCAGCGCTCCGCCCATTCGTTTGGTTAAAAGGAAAGAAATAGAAGCTTGATAATAAAAGGAAAAAAGAAGAATAAAAGAGAAAAATTAAAAGGAAGAAGAAGATAAAGAAGAAGTGGAAGATAAAAAGAAAAAGAAAAGAAAAGAAGAGAAAAAAAAAGAAGAAATAGAAGGAAGTAGAAGCAGCAGAAGAGGAAAAAGAAGAAGAAGAAGAGGAAGAAGAAGAAGAAGAAGAAGAAGAAGAAGAAGAAGAAGAAGAGAGAAGAAAACAAGAAGACGAAGGAGACAATAAAATAATCAATAAATAAATCTTATCCGGTGATAGCAGCATCTTCAAGGTTTGGGTTTACGTAAAACAAAACTTTATTGTCACTGCATCGAGTACGCATCACATCTGCGGACTGATTCCATCGAAACCTCCATTTAATAGGGTATAAAGAGGAATGCTCCAAGACGCGGAAAAGGATTCCGAAAGCCTTGAGCAGTGGGGCTTACTCTGTGTCTTGATCCTAAACTCCGTCCGCCTTGCGTCTCTAGTGCCCGACTTTAAATCCTTGGAGAATTCTTGCCAAAAATATTAATCCCGAGTAGATCAATTTCTCATGTGGTTTGTGAAATGGCATTTTTCAGCATGCAGTGGTCGGTGAGGTGAAATCCATTCCTGTGCATATCTTCCTAGTTCGAGCAAAAAATTATTGACTTGCCTCTCCCGGACTTCAATAAAGCAGAATATTCTGAAGGGTATCTTCAAGGGAATCAAAGCACAGAGAATATAATTTAAAATGAAAAATGAAAGCTATATAATGTCCTGAGAGACGGAAAATGATTCCGGAGGCTTTGAACCGTGGTGGCCCTCCTTCACTCGACGCTAGAATCCGCTCCGTGTCTCGAGAGCTCAGATGCAAATTTCGAGCAAGTTGTGGGCAAATGTTCATCCCAATATTAATAGTTTATCATGTGCTACGAGAATGGATTCCCTCTCCCTCCTTTATGACTCAGATATCATTTTTTTTAATCAATCCTTTTCAGCTTCTCAAAGTACTCATCAATGCTACATTGCTTTCTTTTATCAATATTTCATTGTTCACTGCTCTTTCAAAATTACAAACTCAATGTTTTAACCTCTCACGTTGTCCCCCTGCGAATGGTCTCAGATAATCAGGTCATACTCATCCTTAAACAGTTAATCTTGCAAATACAACACTGAACTCTTTTTCCCAATTTTATCCAGAGCAAACATTTAAAAGTAGTAGTGTTATGCTGGGCACTTTAATAGTTTAAATAATTGTGGAATGAGTTACTACCTGCTAGAAAAGAATACGAGAAGATGAGGTATGAGCCCGACGTTGCAAATGCGGACAAGGCCAGACCAACACCGTTGACAACTCCCAGGGAAAACGCTACCATGCGCCAGCCATACTTGCTGACCAAAGGTTCCAGAAAATAACTGAAGAAGCTGGAGAACGTAAAGACGAGACTGTATATCCAACCAATGAGAGCAGACGACGTCTTCAGCTCAGTTAAAAAACCAAGGAAGAGGATACCAAAACACTGCGTTGTTAGCCCAACTAGCAACTGTTGGTAAGAAAAAGAAAGATAATTTAATTCAAACCTAACATAAATAATTTGTTAGTATATATATATATATATATATATATATATATATATATATATATATATATATATATATATATATATATATATATATATATATATATATATATATATATATATATATATATATATATATATATATATATATATATATATATATATATATATATATATATATATATATATATATATATATATATATATATATATATATATATATATATATATATATATATATATATATATATATATATATATATATATATATATATATATATATATATAAAGGCTGAACTCCTCGCTCAGACTTTTTGTAACAACTCTACTCTGGACGATTCTGGGCATAATCCTCCTACTCATCCCCCCTCCGACTCCTTTATGCCTGTTATTAAGATTCTTCCCAATGATGTTTTCTATGCCCTCTCTGGCCTCAACTCTCAGAAGGCTTATGGACCTGATGGAGTGCCTCCTGTTGTCCTTAAAAACTGTGCTTCCGTGCTGACACCCTGTCTGGTCAAACTCTTTCACTTTTGCCTATCAACATCTTCCTTTCCTTCCTGCTGGAAATACGCCTTCGTACAGCCTGTGCTTAAGAAGGGTGACCGTTCCAATACCTCAAACTACCGCCCTATAGCTTTACTTTCCTGTCTATCTAAAGCTTTTGACTCAATCCTTAACAGGACGATTCAAAAGCACCTTTCAACTTCTAACCTTCTATTTGATCGCCAGTTTGAGTTCCGCAAGGGGCGTTCTACTGGCGATCTTCTTGCTCTCTTAACTTAACGAGTGTTTATAGTGGCGCCATCTTGCATTGGCTCATGCTGCCCTCCCGGAGCTCATCTTTAATCCTAGAATCTAGAGTCCGGGTTGATAGGTGGTCTTCTGGACGGCATGTGGGTAGTTTTCAGCCACTCGGCGGCGGCTGAAAAATCCCAGCTTGGTGGCACCGGTCGGGGATTGAACTCGCGTCCTCCTGAACACGGGGCCGTCTTGCTATCCGTTTAGCCACCGCCATATATATATATATATATATATATATATATATATATATATATATATATATATATATATATATATATATATATATATATATATATATATATATATATATATATATATATATATATATATATATATATATATATATATATATATATATATATCATACCTGGGCACTTCCGCACCTCGGTCCGGACCTCCGCTCCTCCGCACCTGCGGACCGCCAAACGAGGTGCGGAAGCCCGGAAGTGCGGAACGTTTTCAAAAGTGCCGAAGTAACAGGTGCGGACAGGGGAAATTTTGGGTCCAGACTTCCGCACCTGAGATTTTCAAAGAAAAAAAACGAAGACGACAAACAGTCCGCGGCATTACTTTCGCGCGTTTTGGCGGGCTGTGCTACCAGCTGATCACTGTGTCAATTTTCTTTTTCTTTTCAGAATCTTTTTACATTTAGTGATTCACTGCGATTATTTAGTGTTTAGTGTTTACAAATAAACATGGACAGATACGTGAAAAGAGGTGATAGCGACAGGAGCAGGAGTGTGTCAGGGGATAGTAGCGTCAATAGCGTGAGCTACAGAACCAGCACGCCTGCACCGTCATCCTCCAGAACCCCTACGCCGCTGGCGACGTTAGACATTTCCTTGTCTGACGTGGAGCTGGACCCCTTCCAGTGTAATGCCAGAATTTAATTAAGAATGGGAAAATGTAAATTAGGGAGGAATAAGCCGTTACCGCATAGAACATTCCAGACTCGCGCTTGAGAGGCCCACCCCATTTGAAGGTAAATATATATATATATATATATATATATATATATATATATATATATATATATATATATATATATATATATATATATATATATATATATATATATATATATATATATATATATATATATATATATATATATATATATATATATATATATATATATATATATATATATATATATATATATATATATATATATATAATATAATATATATATAATATATATATATATATATATATTATATATATATTATATTATATATATATATATATACTCACGATACCATAACAATTGTTTAGCGCACCCAAATAAAAAAAGCAGCAGCAGCAACCACCCAGGCCCAGCCATCTTCATGGGTCTCGACAAAGGAAGGCTTCATTTCTGTATAACTGTGGCGTCGCGTGAGTTCTTGTACGTTGGCCATCATCTTAATAATTAGAGTGAGGTGAAAAGTACGTAACTGGAAAACTTAAAAGAATAAGGTTGTTCGCTACTTTTCTGATGGCAGACAGCACTCTTTCATAAAGTGTGGACGAGGAAGATGTATTCGCCTATGTCATGCCCGCTCCAGTTTTCTGCAAAGCCAAACAGGAAAACGATAGATATCACCAAAACCTGTGATCAAGTTATATAGCATTTTTTATAGTTATAAAGTATTCATCGAGTAAAACATTATATAACAAGACTTTGTCGCCATCACATGTTATCACGGAAATGAAAATGAAAAAAATAATCACCCTTTAAATATCCCTGATATAGAACTATATTTCACACATTCATGTAAAATTTTAATTTATGTATTAATTTTTGCTGTACGTTCGTACATGTGAGCCTTCAAGTGTTTCGGGCGAGTGACGTGTCCGGTGTTTCGGGGGTTCGGGACGAGGTTACCCTCCTCTTGGCTCCCTGGCGGTTCAATAATTCGAAGTGGGCAGTCACCAAGATACAGGTTTAGCCGAGTCGAATGGGTTGGCACTCAACCTGGTAAGACCAACAGCTACTATATAGTTAGATAAATATTTATAGCTTATGTTAATAACGTCTGTCATGATTACAGTTTGCCATAAACTATCGTGTAAAATGGACAGAACATTTTCTGAGGGATGCGTCTATCTATCTTTGGCCAATGTCCCCCATTCCAAGGGGGGTGGCCCACTCCCGGCAGATACTCTTTCACTCACACACCCACACAACCATTCATACCAACTTAGTCCCGAGGGGCTTTTGGGTACTCACCGTTCCTGTACCACACACGGGCCACATACAGCACAGTTACCGGGAACCTTCCACAGTGAGGCCCGACAGCGGAAACTGGTTTACCCCTACCGCTTCATACACCGTACCCCACTCATACTTTCTCCACCTGCGCAGGCTCAAGTGTTCCTGCGTCACCCCTTACCCATCTACAATTGCTTTCCATTAACGCCTATCTCTTGCACTCTCCCTTCCTTGCTTTACTGACATATCTCGCACACCCAGCGCTCTCCCTCCATCCAACCTCTTCTAGCCCTTCCTCTCACTCTCACCCCACTCACTTCACCCTTCCACACCCTTTTCGTCAGACGTTCCTCACCCATTCTTACCATATGCCCATACCAACTCAGCACCCTCTGATCCACCCTTTCAGACAGCTTTCTCACCACTTCCGTTCTCTGCCTCACGTCCTCATTTCTCACTCTGTCCATTCTCATTACACCTACCATACTCCTCAGGCACCTCATCTCAAACACATCCAACCTCTTCTTTTCGTCCTGTCTCACATTCCACGTTTCGGCCCCATACAGAGCTGTGGGCACAACTACTCCTTCATACAGCCTTCTCTTAGCATTCATCCCTAATGCTCTGTTGCTCAATACACTGTTCATTCTACTCATACATTTACTTGCTTATTTCACTCTGTTTCCAACCTCCACATCCACTCTCCCATTTACTGCTACATGTGACCCAGGATACTTGAAGCTCTCAACTTCCTCCAGCAGCAGCCCATTCAGCCTCACATTCATTCTGCCACCATCAGCATCCCTTACACATCTCATAACCTTGCTTTTTCCCAAATTCACTCTCAACTTTCTTCTTTCACACACTCTACCAAACTCTATCACCAGCTTTTGTAGGCCCTCCTCACACTCCGCCACAAGGGCAGTGTTATCTGCAAATAGCAACTGGCTTATCTTCCACTCCCTTTCATTTTCACTCACCAGTGTCAAGCCCTCACCTTGCACTCTTGCATTCATTTCCCTCACTACTCCATCCATGTACACGTTAAACAGCCACGGTGACATCACACAGCCTTGCCGCAACTCCGCATTCACCTCGAACCAATCACTCTCACCTTTACCAACTCTCACACATGTCCTACTATTCTTATAAAAGCTTTTCACTGCAGACAATTACCTACCTCCCATTCCATACATCCGCATTACACTCTATAATGCCTCCCTATCAACTCTATCATAGGCTTTCTGCAGGTCCATAAAGGCCAAGAGCCCTTCCTTACCTTTATCTAAACACTCCTCACACACCTGCCTTACCCGCAAACACCTGATCCATGCACCCTCTGCCGCTCCTAAACTCACACTGCTCCTCATCAACCATACACTGTCCCCCATCGGACCCTATCAATCAATACTCTCCCATACACCTTGCCAATCAACAAATTAGGGATGCGTAATAACCAGGGTTGGCATTAAGAACCTCCCCACCTAAAAAAAAAAAAAAAATCCAGTGTTTTTTGTTTTAAAAATTTTACATAAAATTTTGTTTTATATTCTATTCATAAAAAAGGTCCATATATGTGCATGAAATAAAAAAAAGTAAAATCCATAAAGATCTTCCAAAAAAATAATATCAGTTTTTTTTTTTTTTTTAAATTTTATTTGCTTGTGTTCTAGTTTTTGCTTTGACACACCTTACACACACAACCACCACGCTACGACACGGTTTAACCAAGCCAAACCATACTCGGATACGCCACATTACACCCAGCCATATCACACAGTCACACCACAAATCACTCTTAGATTAAGGCCATCTTACATCGTGACTATACATTGCCGCTATAGTAAATCGTTTCGCACAACACCATTTCCTACACATGAAAAACTAGTGTTTTCTATTTCATCAACCTTTTCCATTAGGAATAAGTCAGGGCTCAATCTTGTACTTGCCATGCCACACAGTTTGCGATAATAATTACTGAAATCGACACAGCATTCCGAAATTAATACATCAGTAAATACAGTAGCCACAAAGGACCAACCTGCCAAAAAGTAAACACACCAATCTCCAGTTCCCCGTTCACGACTGTCGAGTGGTGCGTGTCCGATCACACCTCACGCCTCTCTCCCTGTCCAGTACGCGTACAGTACAAGTCAGTGGGCGGCCAGGCCCCTAACCCTAACGACCTGTGGGGAGCGTGTACCCCCTGACAGACCCTTGGCGTACCTTCTGGGGAACGCGTACCCCAGGTCAAAAAAAAATGGTCTAAGTGATAACACACACACACACAGGAAACAACACTACTTTTCCTCTCTGACTCATAACTATAATTAATACTAAATATATATTAGGGTAGCTACTAACCACACCAGGGTGCCCCGCTAAGCACAACAATTAAATAGTGTGATCCTCTCACTCACGACAAGAAGAGACTGAGGAACTGAGGAGTGCTGAGTGACCGGTAGTCAAGCCTCATCCGTTCATTTCCTGTACAGTACAAGCTAACAACCTGTATCAAGAGGACCTTAACAAGTGTCTATCCTTTAGATAACACTTCAAACGTTTTATTTTACCCTTGGCTACTTTTCAATTGCATATTTAAATTGATATACATATAAATCTGAAGAATAAACAAAAAAATAATAAAACCCAAAAAAGCCCCCAAAACCCCAATGAAGCCCCCCAAAAGCCCACCCAAAAACATTTTTTTTTTTAAACGGGTTTTTTCCAACCCTGGTAATAACCTGTATTGTCCGCGCGCTGTTGAACTTGCATGCATACATTTACAACAAAGAAAGCAGCTCAAGGGCAAAATCAAATGAAAAAAAAGCATATATATATATATATATATATATATATATATATATATATATATATATATATATATATATATATATATATATATATATATATATATATATATATATATATATATATATATATATATATATATATATATATATATATATATATATATATATATATATATATATATATATATATATATATATATATATATATATATATATATATATATATATATATATATATATATATATATATATATATATATATATATATATATATATATATATATATATATATATATATATATATATATATATATATATATATATATATATATATATTGAGGGTATGTATGGGCAGGAGATTTTCTCTTAAACATGTCTGGTTATACGTGATAGTCAGTTCAATGTTGACTTTTCTTAAGGAAATTCTCTTTCTCTCGGATAATAGTCCTATTCTCTTTTGTCAATTTGGTGATGACTTCATCGTAAGTGGTCATCTTTGTTGCCAGATTGCGATTTCGGGTTTCTTAACCCTTCTTCAGTGGCTTGAGGTGTTCAGTGGAGGAGTTGTTTTCTGCTCGCTGGTGGAGAGAGAATGGCTGGTGTACGCCGGGTGACCGGTATTTAAGGCGTGTCATCTCCCTCCCCGTGCTGCGCACTGGCTGCTGATTGGATGGGTTGGTGCGCAGCACTCCTGCGCATACTCGGGAGAGCCTGTAGATTTAGGGCCTGTTTGTTTAAGTGGGGCTCCATTTCTTTTATGTTGAGGGCTTCTAGAATAGGGAGGCGTCGTTCGTCGGGGCATCTTGCGATTATGTCTGTGTTTTCTTCTAAAATTTTCCTTGTTTAAGTAGGTAGTATATATATATATATATATATATATATATATATATATATATATATATATATATATATATATATATATATATATATATATATATATATATATATATATATATATATATATATATATATATATATATATATATATATATATATATATATATATATATATATATATATATATATATATATATATATATATATATATATATATATATATATATATATATATATATATATACGTATATATATATATATATATATATATATACTTTCTGAGGCTACTGACAGCAATCTCTACTCTGTTCCCTCCTACTATCTCTATCCTAAATTTCAATCCAAAGCTGGATGTTGCGCCTACGTGCGCAACGACATCACTTGCTCTCGTGCCCACGACCTTGAATCTTCTGAATTTTCCACCATCTGGCTAAGACTTCATTGTCATTCTATTACTAAATACATCTGTGCTGTTTCTCTCTCATCTAACTCTACCAACTATGTAAAATTCTTTGACTATTTGAATTCTAAAGTGGAGCACATCTTGACCCACTCTCCCTTCGCTGAAATCTCCATCCTAGGAGATTTCAATGTTCACCACCAGCTTTGGCTTTCATCCTCTTTCACTGACCATCCTGGTGAACAAGCCTACAACTTTGCTATCCTCAACGACCTAGAGCAGTTGGTCCAGCACCCTACACGTATTCCCGACCGTCTTGGAGACCGGCCCAACATTCTAGACCTCTTCCTTACCTCAAACCCTTCTGCTTATTCTGTCAAACTGTTCTCTCCGTTGGGCTCCTCCGATCACAATCTTATTTCTGCATCCTGTCCTATCGCTCCTGTACATCCTCTGGACCCACCGAGGAGGCGATGCTTCTGGCATTTTGCTTCAGTTCGGTGGGACGACCTGAGGATGTACTTTTCCGATTTCCCGTGGAATGATTATTGCTTCCAGGATAGAGACCCCTGTGTGTGCTCAGCGCATCACAGAGGTGATTGTCTCTGGAATGGAGGCATACATTCCTCGTCCTTTCTCTACTCCTCACGCTAAAAAGCCTTGGTTTAATCACGCTTGTTCTCGTGCTGTCAATGATAGAGAGGCAGCTCACAAAAGGTACCAGAGCCTTCAAACTAATGCTAATTATGAACTTTACATTTCTGCCCGAAATCGTGCCAAATCTATTCTCCTACTAAACCAAAATTCTTTCATTAATAGAAAATGTCAAAACCTTGCTTTCTAACTCTTCCCGTGACTTCTGACATCTAGCCAAAACATCTCCTCCAACTTCACTTCTTCATCTTTCCCTCCACTCAGTCCTGACGGCAACACTGCCGTCTCATCTATCTCTAAGGCTGAACTCTTCTCTCAAACTTTTTCTAAAACTCCACTTTGGACGATTCTGGGCATATTCCTCCTACTCATCCCCCCTCTGACTCCTTTATGCCTGTTATAAAGATTCTTCAAAATGATGTTTTCTATGCCCTCTCTGGCCTCAATCCTCAGAAGGGTTATGGACCTGATGGAGTGCCTCCTATTGTCCTTAAAAACTGTGCCTCCGTGCTGTCACCCTGCCTGGTCAAACTCTTTCGCCTCTGCCTGTCAACATCTACCTTTCCTTCTTGCTTAAGAAGGGTGACCGCTCCAATCCCTCAAACTACCGTCCTATAGCTTTACTTTCTTGTCTATCTAAAGCTTTGAATCAATCCTTAACCGGAAGATTCAAAAGCACCTTTCCACTTCTGACCTTCTATCTGATCGCCAGTATGGGTTCCGCAAGGGGCGTTCTACTGGTGATCTCCTAGCCTTCTTAACTGGCTCTTGGTCATCCTCTCTTAGCCGTTTCGGTGAAACTTTTGCTATTGCGCTGGACATATCAAAAGCTTTTGATAGGGTCTGGCACAAATCTTTGCTTTCCAAACTACCCTCCTACGGTTTCTATTCTTCTCTCTGTACCTTTATCTCCAGTTTCCTTTCTGACCGTTCTATTTCTGCCGTGGTAGACGGTCACTGTTCTTCCCCTAAATCTATTAACAGTGGTGTCCCACAGGGTTCTGTCCTATCTCCCACTCTTTTTCTGTTGTTCATTGATGATCTTCTTTCCAAAACGAACTGTCCTATCCATTCCTACGCCGATGATTCCACTCTGCATTACTCAACTTCTTTTAATAGAAGACCCACCCTACAGGAACTTAACGACTCAAGGCTGGAGGTTGCAGAACGCTAAGCCTCAGACCTTACTATTATTTCCGATTGGGGCAAGAAGAACCTGGTGTCCTTCAACGCCTCAAAAACACAGTTTCTCCACCTATCCACTCGACACAATCTTCCAAACAACTATCCCCTATTCTTTGACAACACCCAGCTATCACCTTCCTCAACACTAAACATCCTCGGTCTATCCTTAACTCAAAATCTCAACTGGAAACTTCATATCTCATCTCTTACTAAATCAGCTTCCTCGAGGCTGGGCGTTCTGTACCGTCTCCGCCAGTTTTTCTCCCCTGCACAGTTGCTGTCCATATACAGGGGCCTTGTCCGCCCTCGTATGGAGTATGCATCTCATATGTGGGGGGGCTCCACTCACACAGCTCTTCTGGACAGAGTGGAGGCTAAGGCTCTTCGTCTCATCAGCTCTTCTCCTCATACTGATAGTCTTCTACCTCTTAAATTCCGCCACAATATTGCCTCTCTTTCTATCTTCTATCGATATTTCCACGCTGACTGCTCTTCTGAACTTGCTAACTGCATGCCTAGCCCCCTCCCGCGGCCCCGCTGCACTCGACTTTCTACTCATGCTCATCCCTATACTGTCCAAACCCCTTATGCAAGAGTTAACCAGCATCTTCACTCTTTCATCCCTCACGCTGGGAAACTCTGGAACAATCTTCCTTCGTCTGTGTTTCCTCCTGCCTACGACTTGGACTCTTTCAAGAGGAGGGTATCAGGACACCTCTCCTCCCGTATTTGATATTGCTTTCGGCCACCTCTTTTGTTTCTTTTTTAGGAGCAGCGAATAGCGGGCTTCTTTTTTATTATTGTTTTCTTTTTTTGTGTGCCCTTGAGCTGCCTCCTTTGTTGTACAAAAAAAAAAAAAAAAAACGTATATATATATATATATATATATATATATATATATATATATATATATATATATATATATATATATATATATATATATATATATATATATATATATATATATAGTTTCCTCTCTGACAGTTCTATTTCTGCTCTGGTAGGCGGTTACTGTTCTTCCCCTAAACCTATTAATAGTGGTGATCCGCAGGGTTCTCTCGTATCTCCCACTCTCTTTCTGTTGTTCATTGATGATCTTTCCAAAACAAACTGTTCTATCCATTCTTACGCCGATGACTCTACTCTGCATTATTCAACTTCTTATAATAGAAGACCCACCCAACAGGAACTAAATTATTCCAGGCTGGAGGGGGCAGAACGATTAGCCTGAGACCTTACTATTATTTCCGATTGTGGCAAAAAAATCTTGGTGTACTTCAGTGCCTCAAAAACAGTTTCTCCACCTATCCACTCGACACAATCTTACAAACAACTATCCCCTATTTTTTGACAACATTCAGCTATCAAGGTGATAGCTGAATGTTGTCAAAAAATAGGGGATAGTTGTTTGTAAGATCCTCGGTCTATCCTTAACTCAAAATTTCAACTGGAAACTTCATATCTCTTCTCTTACTAAATCAGCTTCCTCGAGGCTGGGCGTTCTGTACCGTCTCCGCCAGTTCTTCTCCCCCGCACAGTTGCTATCCATTTACAGGGGCCTTGTCCGCCCTCGTATTGAGTATGCATCTTACGTGTGGGGGGGCTCCACTCACACAGCTCTCTTGGACAGAGTGGAGTCTGAGGCTCTTCGTCTCATCACATCTCTTACTGATAATCTTCTACCTCTTGAATTTCGCCGCCATGTTGCGTCTCTTTCTATCTTCTATCGATATGTTCATGGTGACTGCTAATCCGAACTTGCTAACTGCATGCCTCCCTCCCTCCTGCGGCCTCGCCACACACGACTTTCTAATCAAGCTCATCCCTTTACTGTCCAAATCCCTTACGCAAGAGTTAACCAGTATCTTCACCCTTCCATCCCTCACGCTGGTAAACTCTGGAACAATCTTCCTTCATCTCTATTTCCTCCTGCCTACGACTTGAACTCTTTAAAGAGGAGGGTATCGGGACACCTCTCCTCCCGAAATTGACCTATCTTTCGGCCAATCCTCTAACTCTTTATAGGAGCAGTGAATATCGGGCTTTTTTTTTAACATTTGTTACCTTTTTTTATGCCCTTGAACTGACTCCTCTGCTGTAAAAAAAAATATATATATATGTATATATATATATATATATATATATATATATATATATATATATATATATATATATATATATATATATATATATATATATATATATATATCTATATATATAAGTAGTAAATGTACGCAAGTGGGGTAATTGGAGCAGGGGGGCACTGAAGTGGGAGGCAGGGGGTCAGGGGGTGACGAAGAGGGTTGGATTATCACCCTACCCCCATCCCTATCGGGCTAGCGTACGGAAGTGGGGGGTACTGGACCGGGGGGTGACGGGAGTGGGGGTAGGACGGTCAGCGGGAGGGTGACGGTAGAGGGTGCCCAGCGGAGTGTGAGATAAGATCGCGGAAAAAAGGGGCTCGAATGACCGCGAGATTATAATCATGGAAAAGGGTAAAGACATTACCTTCCTTCCCTTCCTCCCTTCCTTCGTTCCTTCCTTCCTTCCTTTCTTCCTTCCCTTCCTCCCTTTTTTCCTTCCTTCCTTTCTTTCTGCCTTCCTTCCTTCCTTCCTTCCTTTCTTCCTGCCTTCTTCATTTCCTTCCTTCTCTCCTTATCTCCTTTAATGCCTCCCGAATATCGACTGACCACCACTTGCGTATATCCCTTAAATGCACCGGCAAACACATTTCCTACACACACACACACACACACACACACACACACACAGACACACACACACACACACACACACACACACACACACACACACACACACACAGGGAAAAGGGATACTTATGCCATAACCACGAAAAAAGAAGAAGAATATCGAGAACTCAAAGGAAACAAAATCACTGAAGAATTATTATGATACCAAAAATAAAATAAAAAATCCCCATTGAACGTAAGACTCGATAAACTATATAAGTTTTTGCTAGGTGTATTGTAACATTATCTTCTTATTTCTCATTTCTTAACTTGTTTCTTCTTATTTCTTTCCTCAACTTATATATATATATATATATATATATATATATATATATATATATATATATATATAGAGATATATATATATATATATATTGTTTTTACTCAAGTTATTTGGTACCATCTGACCCTAAACAGTGCAGCACCAAGTCTTTTTTTCTGATTTTGCATTAATTAATCTCTTATATCTCATTTCTTAACTTCTTTCTTCTTATTTCTTTTCTCAACTTACATTTCTTTATATTTTCTCCTGCTCTTCGGTGCCATATGACCTTAGACGTTGCCGCACCGAGTTTACCTTTTTCCCTAGATCAAGATAGCGCTCAAAACGAAGGAAACCCAGAAATACCTCAGTGAGCCAGTGAAGGGAAGGAAGAGACAGTGGTGTGAGAGGGAAAGTGGTACGGAAGAGACGAGGGAAAAGGCATAAAGTGAAAAAGGATCATGTGCGTGCGTGCGTGTGTGTTTGTGTGTGTGTGTGTGTGTGTGTGTGTGGGTGCGTGTGTGTGTGTGTGTGATATAGTGTGTCTTGGAATCACTATATCAAGCGATTTAAAGCCCGGTCAGTATTGTTTAGAGGTAGTTAAAACTGCAAACAAATTGGTTGGCTTCATTGGACGAGTCTTTAATAATAAATCGGAAAAAAATAATATTAAAACTGTATAATTCATTGGTTCGACCCCGTCTAGAGTACTGTGTACAGTTTTGGTCTCCCTATTACAGAAAAGATATAGAAAAGTTGGAACGGGTTCAACGAAGAGTAACAAAGATGATTCCTAGGTTGAGAAATTTATCATATGAACAAAGGCTTAAAGAAGTAAATTTATTCAGCCTATCAAAACGAAGAATGCGAGGCGATCTAATAGAAGTGTTTAAAATGTTTAAAGTGTAACGGTCCGAATGTGAGTGAACGAGAGGGTATGCAAGTCAGTGAGTAACAGAGTGAGTAAGTGTAAGCGAGTGCGTGAATGAACGAGAGAATGTGAGTAAGTCAGTGAGTGACAGAGTGAGTAAGTGTGAGCGAGTGGGAGCGTGAATGAGTGAAAGAGTGAATGAGTGAGTTAGTGAATGGGTGGCTAAGGAATGTAAGTGCGTAAAAGTTTATGAGAAGATAACACGGCGAGCGAAGGAGCGAATATATGAACGAGATTTACTGAAATCCCTCATCTCAAAGCCTCGAACCCCCCAAGAAACCAATAACTAGTTGGTTAGGTAGGTAGGGTTTGATTGTAATGCCGAGAGGGAGTCACGTGAAGAAGGGGGAGGAGCTTAGCGAGGAGCAAAGGCGAGAAGGCGAGGGCAAGGAGACCCACGGGCCGGTGAGGAGACGAGCACCACTACAGCCAGAAGGCAGCGAGAGAAACTTGGGAGACGCGAGAGAGAGCAGACAGAGAGAGCAGACAGAGGCGGCAGCGAGATACCACAGAGAGCAGAAAGGGAAGCGGGCTGGTCAGGCCGAACAAGAGCCGGGAGAAGAGACGTGAAAGCGGAGTTGAGTGAGAGAGGTGTCCATCTCTCCACTCAGCGCCCCCCCGATAACCACCCACGGCCTGCTGTGTGAGACGGTCTACAGGATGGGAACTTGTACGGCGGTGTAACCTGCCCATCGACTGCCCTGGTGGCCGTCATACCACTGCCCTAGGCTGCTCCCTACATCACGACCAGCGCCCGCCTCTCCACACCAAGCGGCCGCCCATCACCAGGACCGCCCATTCCCATCGTGGACGTCCCCTGCCGAGCCCGACGCTCACGCCAGCTCTTGCCTCTCCTCCTCCAGCAACCAGAGCTAAGCATTATGAGTATTCCCCCCAAATCTCCCTTGTGCAGGTAGCTAGTTAGATTAGAGGCATACAGCCTGTCAGTCATTCGTGGTTTGTTTTAGTACTCCGCTAACCTTTAAAAATGAAACCCAATACATATTAGTAGTAACAAATGTACGGAAGTGGGGGTAATTTGGAAGTGGGGGGGACTGGAAGTGGGGGTTGGGGGGGTCAGCGGTCATGGGGGGAAGAAGGTATCTGACCCCTCCCCCCCCCCCACACACCCAAATCTTTTCCTTTTTCACCCCCCCCCTCACCCCCCACCTCACCCCCTCTCGGACTAGCGTACGGAAGCGAGAGGGTGACGGGAGTAGGGGTGCCCAGCAGGGAGGGAGGGGGAGGGGGTGACAGGAGAAGGGTACTTGAAGGTTAAGATAAGATCTTTGACCTCGAATGACCACGAGATTATAATCACGGAAAAGGTTAAGGACATTAGGTTAATGACCAGGCTGAAATATGAATTTACTCTCTAATGCAAGTCCGAAAATAAAATAAAAATCGCCATTGAACGTAAGACTCGATAAATTATTTAAGTTTTGCTGGATGTATTGTATCATTATCTTCTTATTTCTCATTTCTCAACTTGTTTCTTATTTCTTTCTCAACTTATATATTTTTTTACTCCGGTTATTTGTTGCCATCTAACCCTAAACACTGCAGCACCAAGTCTTTTTTTCTGATTTTGCATTAATTAATGTCTTATATCTCATTTCTTAACTTCTTTCTTATTTCTTTTTCTCAACTTGCATTTCTTTATATTTTCTGCCTGCTCTTCGATGTCATAATTTTATGACCTTAGGCGTTGCCGCATCGAATTTACCTTTTCCGTAAAAGGGACATGTGTGTGTGTGTGTGTGTGTGTTCCATTCTCCGATTCTGCCAGTGAAATCTGCTGCTAGAGAGAAATTTTGTGGGCCAACACTTTGGTCTTAGGAATATGTTCTGAAGGGAAAATTTTTTGGTATCTTCAAACTGCCTTCGAGTTTGGTACCTGAAAACTGATTTTTTTTTCTCTCTCATAAGAGTAGCTAACAAATAAAAATCATCAAAACTCTCTCTATCTACATTCATAGAAGCCATATGTTACCTAACTGAAACTCTATCCCAACAACCAAAATACACTTTCATTTTTCTTCCTGTTTGAATTAATTAATATCTTATATCTCATTCTTAACTAACTTTCTTCTTATTTCTTTTCTCAACATATACATTTCTTTATATTTCTGTCTGCTCTTCGGTGTCATACTTATTTATGTTAGACGTTGCCACATCGAGTTTTACATACCCTATGAATCAAGATAGCGCTCAACCGAAAACCTTAGAAATACCTCAGTGAGTCAGTGGAGGGAAGGAGAGCTTGATGTGAGAGGAAAGTGTACGTGTATGTGTGTGTGTGTGTGTGTGTGTGTGTGTGTGTGTGTGAGTGTGTGTGTGTGTGTGTTGTTCCCTCTGATTCTTGAAATTTGCGGCAGCTAGCTCAGAATTTTGTGGGTCAACTTTTTTAGCCAGATATATGTTCGAAGCCAGGTGGTGAGATTCTATGGTATCTTCTAAATTCTCGCCGTCTATTAGTTCGAAGTTACAGAAAACTGAATGTTATTCTCTCGTCAGAGTAACTAACAAATCTAAAATCCTCGGCTCCTCATCTACGTTCCATGAAAGATTGCCATGTTACTATTAAGAAACTTGTCAACAACTACAAATTGACGCACTTTCATCAAAGCAGTACTAATTTTTGTTACTTTTATGGGTGCGTTTCTCTTCACTTGAGATTTTACCTTGATGACGAAATGCGTCATCGTGCGCGAGAGGGTTAAATAAATCCAGATTATCTCAAATTCACTGTCTGGGCCAGACCGATATTCGGAAGAAGAAGAGCAAACCAGTTTGGAGTATGTATAAATATGCTTTCCATATATTCACGTCATATATGGATATCTTCTTGTTGATTGGGGTATAAATACTCAAGATCCCTACAGTTTCGCTCAAGCATTGTTGGAGAGCCTCCCAGGTGAACACTTATTATTCCAATGGTGAACTCAGGGAAAAAGAACTCTTACACGTTCTATACTCCCAACATAAACCTATGGTTTGGCTCTCAACCACTTCTGTTCACTCTCAAGCATAAGTTACTTTTAACCTCGAAGTCACTTATTCCTGAAGTCAGGTAATGATGTGTTTCTGCTGACTCTATCCTCCCATTTAATATTAAATTTAATTTCTATGATCCTGTTACCTAGTAGACTTCAACACTCAATGTAGCATTATGTCCTCTTTGTTAGTTAGCAACAAATCAAAGCCTGCAACTACCCTCGTTGTTCTAATTAGCATAGCAAAACGCTATCCTGCAGCGAAATGAAAGAACCATGACATGGAAAAACTGCATTGTGCCTGTGAGAACAATGATACAACACTCCCTGAAGCAAGATTCCTTTCAGACTAAATTCCACCTGTGATATACTGCATTTATTAATCATGCAGCATATGAGCCTGTCTTATTTAGCATTCTGTAATATGTCTTTTGAGAAATATTCTCATCAAACCTTCTTCGAATGGGTGTACTGCAAAGCTCTCTTTCGAATGGGTGTAAGAGACATCACTTTTTTGCTATAGCGTAAGCTTACATTATAGTGAATAGAATGGAGAAACAGTAGAAAGTGGATCCTATTGTGAAGTAATGCTGTAAAACCATTTAGCTGAACCCTACACACTGTTTTGTATATGGAACAGACTTACGTGGCCGAACTCACACTGTTTTGTACATATGAACGAACTTACATTGACTGAACTCTGTTGTATATAGAACAGGCACAGCAACTGGACTCACACACTGTTTTGCATGCTTATAGAACAGACATATTAGCTAGACTCACTGTTTTGGCCATATGGGAACGAACTTACATTAGCCCTGAACTCACTGTTTTTGTATAGAACGAACTTACATTAGCTGAACTCACACTGTTTTATATATAGAACAGACTTACATTAGCTGAACTCCACGCTGTTTTGCATATATATAGAACGGTCTTACATTAGCTGAACTCACACTGTTTGCATATAGAACGAACTTATATGCTTGAACTCACACTGTTTTGCCATAGAACGGGCACCCTATATTATTGAATTCCACACTGTTTTTGAATGCTCCATTGAACTTACATTAGCTGAACCCTTTTGTTTTGTCATACTAGAACAATTACATTAGCTGAACTCACACTGTTTTTGATTATAGAACGAACTTACATTAGCTACGAACTCCTTTTATTTTTGTATATACAGAACTTGAACTTACACATTAACATTCCTGTTTTGAATATAGAACGAACACCCCCATTGCTGATCTCACTGTGTTTTGAATGATAGAACAGAACTTACAAGCTTCGACCCACTCCATGGAAAATAAAGAATTTTCCTAAAGGCTTTATAATAAAGTCAATATGACCGATATGAAGATACGGCACGTCTGTGAACAACTCACTGTCTTCTCTCTGTAAATGCCTGAATTTTAAAAGGTAAGGGTAAAACATCGCTGACCGCGCCGAAAAATCAGGAAGCAATTACATTGAAGCTTATTGTAACGGGCATTTAAATGAAAAAAATCACAAATGCAGCGCACTCCTCATTACTGATATGCGGATGCACGACAGGACGTTAATCCACGGCCAGATGCTGCTACCCTGACTTTGAAAATCAAACTAAGACCATTGTTCAGTTCCAGAAAATACCTGTGAAGTCACCACGATGACGCAGTTTATTGACACGGCATGTCTTTGTCTGGTTCACTCGCAACTGGCGAACCAATTCATCAACACTGAACGAGCAATAACCACTACAACGATGTTGAAAATGGCACATACCGCCGTTACCATTATTGATCAAAAGGAAAGCGGGTTTTTGATAGCTATATAGATTCGATGGAACGACTTTCTGAGACGTCTTCCATCCCCGCAGGCCACTCGTTTATTAACAGAACTTTCCGAAAGTGATTGTGGCATGCTCAGAATGTTTGGGAAGTAACTGGGTGTCAGGCCTGATGGACTATTTGTTGCTTTATGTAAAAGTGGATGACCTTCTGTGATGTCTTCCTAGGTGAAGTATTTGAAAGGATGAGTTGGATAATGTAAATTATAATTAGCCTCACCGGGATTTGCTATTGAGCTCTTTTGGTAAAAACGCAACAGGAATTAGAGATGTAGTTAGCCCACACTACGCATATCGTGCATTCAAACAAATAACGTCAGGGGCTACTACAGAAGATGTCAAATGCGTTTGTACGCACCAATAACATTCTACGAACCTCAGTTTAATCAAAAACAGTAGAAACACTTTCCTTTCATATCAGGCTTCAACAGTCTTTATCCACTGTAATACAAGAGGATTGCCATGGATATGAAGAAAACTTCAGATGAGACAGAAATGCACTGGTTTTTCCAGGCAGGGAGGGGGGCTAGGTCAGTCAAACAATACGATGGCGATTTTGGATACCCCTCCATTCTACTGTACACGTCTGAGGAAAACATCTCCGCATGAAGTCATTGAGAAAACTGGATGACCTCCACTGACCATCCAGAAGACACAATATCATCAGCGAAGATATATCGTCGGCCCTTTTTTGAATGGTGAAAACCGCCCCAGTACTGCCGTGTAAGAACATAAACATAGTTAGAACACGTGTTGCTCAGGAAAATGCTGTTGCTCTGTCCTCACTCCTTAAACTGCTTATTCACTTCAGGCCAGGTTGTTTAAAAATTGCATATTTATATGTTTCAGCAAAAACTTACTTTTCTTGCCGGGCTTCATTCAGGAATGCTTTGAAGCTGGCAAAGGCTTTACTTGCCCTATCAGAAAACTGCAATCAAGTGTGTTTCAAACTGTTTTGGTCGATTCCTGATGAACGCGGCAAATGTAATCGAAAATTTATGAATAACTTGTCACCAACCACGAAAAGTTTTTTAGGCTGGTCAGGAATCCTTACCGCTTTTAAACGCGTTGTACTCCCCTCAATGATAGTCCATGTAGACATAGTTCATGTAGAAATATTCACAGGTGAATCATCCAATGCATTGGCTACTACGTCCTAGAGCATTGTCCAGCTGCATTATATGATTTCTTTACGGTATCATGCGCAGAGAGGCTCGTAGGATCAGCGAAACTGGTATGTTGTGACTGGTTCATAATAACAGAGCAAACTCTGATCTGTCAACAGGTACTCATAGGAACCTTTAAAAGCCATATGAACACAAAATTAACTTTAGCTCCTCCATTCCTTGTTACCCTTCGAACAACAAAACCAGAAACTCAGTTTTCTCCCAGAGTCTGGAAGGGGAAGAACCATCTCAGAATTTGTGGGTGTAAGACCAAAGTTATGCTCATCCTCTTGGCAAGACAGTGACCGGTTGAGTTCACAGCTAGAGCGTTCCAAAAGCTCATAAAAGAAAAAAAAATTATCATAAACCATTTTAGCTGAACCTAAATTGTTTTGTATGCTAGAACTTACATTAGCTGAACTCACACTTTTGTGTCCCATCCCGCACCTCTGTCCACGTCCCCAGTCCGTCTGTAGCTGAGGACAAAACATACCACTTTTAGCACCTGGAGTCACGGTCTTTACGGTCATCCTGATAATTCTGCTGTAGAGGTAGAGGAGGAGGAGGAAGAGGTTGTAATCATAATTTGACCAAATTCCAATAAACATTGAGTTTGTTTGACTTGTTTATATGCCTTTATCAAAAATGAAAAAAACAATGCGTGGGCTCGGGGGCGTAAGGGGGGGCGGCAGCACTGGGGCTATGGTGGTGACAGCACGAGTGAGGTCCTGTATGGAGCCAGACCACTGATTTAAGCGTGTTATACAAACCGCGATAAGGGAACTAGAAAATTATTTATGCTGAGAATAGCTTCATGGAATGTAATACATCAATATGAAAAATCAATAAAGTCAATACTTACTTTTTATGAACACGTGTTAAATGTTTGATGTCATACGGGCATTATAAACTGTTGTAAGCGAATCTCATCACGTGTTCATCATTCCCTCGAATATTCGGTCTTGGAAAACTCCATATTTTTTCAAGAGTTTCTCTTACACCCAAGTGTGAAACATTGTAGGCAAAGTACACGACATAAGCCCTGCAACATATCGCTTCGCGTGCTTTGAAGTCGAAATGCATTTTTATATATCCTGAGCCCAGGGTAAGCAATATATTTAAAATAATCAGAGTATAATTTGAGGTCGAGAGCATAACTATCTAAGAACGCTATCATGTCCGGCTCTTAGTAGAGACAAATCCAGTGTCTCATTTCTCTTTTAGAATAACTTGGTAGCGTGCTGCCGCCCCGCCCCTGCCTCCCGACCTGAGCCCACGCAATCCTGTCGCATCCTGTCGTCGCACGATGTCGCCGCAGCGCCCGCTGGTGCCGCCGCCGCGCACATTTCGCGAGTCTTTTTTTGAATTTTTTTTTTATGAGCCACATCGATACATAAAAGCGATTTATCTACATGGTTCCACAATTCGAATAAATTTAAGACAATCATTGTTTTTTTTCATCCATTTTTTGATAAAGGGCATATAAACAAGTCAAACAAACTCAATGTTTATTGGAATTTGGTCAAATTATGATTACAGCCTCCTTCTCTTCCTCCTCCTCCTCTACCTCTGTAGAATTATCGGGATGACCGTAAGACCGTGACTCCAAGGTGCTAAAGTAGTATCTTTTGTCCTCAACTACAGATATCCCTCTCTTGGGATATTTTACTGTACTCATTCGTCCATTACGCACTGTGAATCCCTGATAGCCAAAGGTAAATGTTTGCTTCTGGAATAGGACGTCTTTGTATCGCTGATGAGCAATTTTTTTTCTTTATGAGCTTTGGAACGCTCTTAGCTGAACTCAACCGGTCACCGTCTGCCAAGAGGATGGAGTAGCACCTTTGGTCTTACACCTACAAATTCTGAGATGGTTCTTTCCCTCTCTTCAGACTTGAGAAATCCGAGCTTGCCTTTGTTGTCTGTGTTGTACAAGGAATGTGAGGAGCTAAAGTTACTTGTGTCTATATAGCTTTTAAAGGGTTCCTGCGAGTACTCTTTTAATCTATCAGGAGTTTCAGTTTCTGTTATTAATGACTCAGTGTCACAATACACTAGTTTCGCCCGATCCCCGTAATGAGCCTTCATGATACTGTAAAAGAAATCATATAGTCGCAGCTTGGACAGCTCTAGGACGTAGTAGCCAATGCAGTTTGGATGATTCACCTGTGAATATTTCTTATGGCGAACTACACCACATGGACCATCATTGAGGTACAACACGTTTAAAGTAAGGACTTCGGACCAGCTTCAAAAACTTTTCGCGGTTGGTGACACATCTATGTCTTCACTATATTTGGCCGCGTTCATCAGGAATCGACCAAAAATGCAGTTTGAAATACACTTGATTGCAGTTTTCTTGATAGGGCAAGTAGCACTTTTGCGGGCTTCTATGTTATCCTGAATGAAGCCCGCAAGAAAGTGCTTTTGCTTAAACATATAAATAGCATGCACTTTTTAACAACCCGGCCTAGTTGAATAAGCAGTTAGGGACAGAGCAAACAGCATTTTCTCCTGAGCAACATGTGTTCCAATCTGTTTTATGTTCTACACGGTATCGGTTTTCTTCTTCATACCATGTGTGCGGCTGAAGATATATCTATATTGATGATATTGTGTCTTCTGATGGTCAGTGGGAGGTCATCCGTTTTCTCAATGACTTCACGTGAGACAGCCTCAGTATCGCACAGAATGAGGTATCCAAAATCGCCATCGGTTGTTTGACTGACCTAGCCCCCCTCCCGCTCAAAAACCAGTGCATTTCTGTCTCATCTAGTTTTCTCATATCTCCACATGGTAACTTCTCTTGCATTACAGTGGGATAAAGACTGTTGAAGTCAAGATATGAAAGGAAAGTGTTTCTATCATGTTTTGGATTAAACTGAGGGTCTGTGTAGATGTTATTGGTGCGTACAAAACGACGCACAACACTTGTGTAGCCCCACGCACATTTGTTTGAATGCAATGATATATGTGGGCTACTAAGCATCTCTAATTCCTGCTGTGTTTTAACAGAAAAAAGTCATAGGCAAATCCTGGCAAGCCAACATAATTTACAATATCTAACCTCCACTGGGTTTTCAAAATACCTCTCCACTCTCGGAAGACATCGCATAGAAGGCCAGCATCCACTTTTACATAAAGCAACAAATAGTCCTTCAGGGTCTGACACCCAGCTACTTTCCAAACATTCTGAGCATGTTTATAATCACTTTCGGAAAGTTCTGCTTCTTAAAGTGAATTGAAAAAATCTTCTCGGGATGGAAGACGTGTTTCAGAAAGTCGTTCTATCGAATCCATATAGTCATAAGAAAAAAACCTGCTTTCCCTTGATCAATAATGGCAACGCAGGTGCTGGCACATCTTTCAACATCTGTTATGTGTATATGGGTTCGTTCCCATTGCTGATGAATTGGTTCGCTAAAGCCGGGAGTGAACCAGACATAAAGACATACGAGTCAATAAATCTCAGTCATTTATGATGACTTCATGGTATGAACTGAATGTTTTGGTCTTAGTTTGATTTTCAAAGTCAGGTAGCGTTAATTCACGCGGATTAACGTCCTGTCGTAATCCGCATAATGTGCAATGAGAGTGCGCTGCAATTTGTGATTTTTTCATTTGAAGGTTGCATCTATTACAATAAGCTTCAATGTAATTGTTTCCTGATTTTCATGGTCATGATGTTTTACTCCTTTACCTTTTAAAGCCTGTATTTACAGAGAAGACAGTGAGTTTGTTCATTGTGACGTGCCGTATCTTCATCGGTCATATTGATTTTATTGTAGCCTTTAGAAAATTTTAGCTTCTTCCAGGAGTGTGGGTTCAGCTTATGTAAGTTCGTTCTATATGCAAAACAGTGTGAGCTCAGCTAATGTAAGTTCGTTCTATATGCAAAACAGTGTGAGTTCAGCTAATGTAAGTTCGTTCTATATACAAAACAGTGCGGGCTCAGCTAATGTAAGTTCGTTCTATATACAAAACAGTGAGTTCAGCTAATGTAAGTTCGTTCTATAATCAAACAGTGTGAGTTCAGCTAATGTAAGTTCGTTCTATATACAAAACAGTGCGGGTTCAGCTAATGTAAGTTCGTTCTATATTCAAAACAGTGTGAGTTCAGCTAATGTAAGTTCGTTCTATATTCAAAACAGTGTGAGTTCAGCTAATATGTAAGTTCGTTCTATATGCAAAACAGTGTGAGTTCAGCTAATGTAAGACCGTTCTATATATACAAAACAGTGTGAGTTCAGCTAATGTAAGTTCGTTCTATATACAAAACAGTGTGAGTTCAGCTAATGTAAGTTCGTTCTATATACAAAACAATGTGAGTTCAGCTAATGTAAGTTCGTTCTATATACAAAACAGTGTGAGTTCAGCTAATGTAAGTTCGTTCTATATACAAAACAGTGTGAGTTCAGCTAATATAAGTTCGTTCTATATACAAAACAGTGTGAGTTCAGCTAATGTAAGTTCGTTCTATATACAAAACAGTGTGGGTTCAGCTAAAATGGTTTACAGCATTACTTCCACAATAGGATCCGCTTTCTACTGTTTCTCCGTTTCTATTCACTATAATGTAAGCATACGCTATGGCAAAGTGATGTCTCTTTACACCCATTCGAAGAAGGCTTTACGAGAATACTCTCAAAGACATAGAATGCTAAATAAGACGGCTCATATGCTTTAGCATGATTAATAAATTTCACAGTATATCCCGCAGGTGGGAATCTTAGTCTTGTGATCATCATTGGGTGCTCAGCAAGCGTTGTCTTGTTCTCACAGGCACACAAATTTCCATGCAGTTTTTCCATGCTGCATGGTTCTTTTTCATTTCCCGCCGTAGGATAGTTTCCTTAAGCAGTTAATTAGAACACCAACGAGGGAAGAAAATATTTTGGATTTGTTGTTAACTAATAAAGAGGACATAATAAGCAACATTGAGGTTGGGGGTTCATTAGGTAACAGTGATCATAAGGAAATTAAATTTAATATTAAATGGGAGGATAGAGTCAGCAGAAACAACACTTAATACCTGACTTCAGGAAGGCGGACTTCGATGGTTTAAGAAAGTAACTGCAAAGGCTTAAGAGAGTAAGATCAGAAGTAGCTGAGAGCTTAAACCATAGGGTTCGTTATGTTGGGAGTATAGAACGTGGAAGATGTCCTTTGTCCTGGAGTTCACCATTGGAATACGCGTTCACCTGGGAGGCTCTCCAACAATGTTTGAGCGAAACTGTAGGGATTCAGGAGTATTTATACCCTAATCAACAAGAAGATATCCATAAGGACGTGAATATACAGCATATTTATATATATCTACAAACTGGTTTGCCTTCTCTTTTCCGAATATTTGTCTGGCCCAGACAGTGAATTTGAGATAAATCTGACTTATTTAACCCTCTCGCGCACGATGACGCATTTCATGTCATCAAGGGTAAAAGGTTCTGGCGGACGATGACGCGAAACGCACCATAAAAGTAAATAAAAAATTATTAAAAATTAAGTTTTCGATGAAAGTGCGTCAAATTTGCAGTTGTTGGGATAAGTTTCTTAATAGTAACATATGGCAATCTTTCTAAGGAACGTAGATGAGGAGCTTTGAGTGATTTTTATTTGTTAGGTTACTCTGACGAGAGAATAACATTCAGTTTTCTCGGTGTAACTCGGGAACTAATAGACGTATGAGGAATTTGAAGATACCATAAGAATCCTCATTAAATTCCGCTTCGGAACATATATTCGGCTAAAAAAGTTGACCCACAAAATTTCGAGCTAGCCGCAAATTTCTCAAGAATCAGAGGGGAATGGAACACACACACACACACACTCACACACACACACACACACACACACACACACACACATACACGTACACTTTCCCTCTCACATCGCTCTCCCTTCCCTCCACTGACTCACTGAGGTATTTCTGGGTTGCCTTCGGTTGAGCGCTATCTTGATCTAGGGAAAAAGGTAAACTCGATGCGGCAACGTCTAAGGTCATATGACACCGAAGAGCAGACAGAAAATATAAAGAAATGCAGGTTGAGAAAAGAAATAAGAAGAAAGAAGTTAAGAAATGAGATATAAGACATTAATTAATGCAAAATCAGAAGAAAAAAAATGAAAGTGCATCAAATTTGCAGTTGTTGGGATAAGTTTCTTAATAGTAACATATGGCAATCTTTCTAAGGAATGTAGATGAGGAGCTTTGAGTGATTTTTATTTGTTAGGCTACTCTTACGAGAGAAAAAAAATCAGTTTTCTCGGTGTAACTCGGGAACTAATAGACGTATGAGGAATTTGAAGATACCATAAGAATCCTCACTAAATTCCGCTTCGGAACATATATTCGGCTAAAAAAGTTGGCCCACAAAATTTCGAGCTAGCAGCAGATTTCTCAAGAATCAGAGGGGAATGGAACACACACACACACACACACACACACACACATGATCCCTTTTTCACGGAAAAAGGTAAACTCGATGCGGCAACGTCTAAGGTCATATGACACCGAAGAGCAGGCAGAAAATATAAAGAAATGCAAGTTGAGAAAAGAAATAAGAAGAAATAAGTTAAGAAATGAGATATAAGACATTAATTAATGAGTGATTTTTATTTGTTAGGCTACTCTGACGAGAGAAAAAAAAAATCAGTTTTCTCGGTGTAACTCTGGAACTAATAGACGTATGAGTAATTTGAAGATACCATAAGAATCCTCACTAAATTCCGCTTCGGATCATATAATTGGCTAAACAAGATGGCCCACAAAATTTCGAGCTAGCCGCAGATTTCTCAAGAATCGGAGGGGAACACACACACACACACACACACACACACACACACACAAACATAATCCCTTTTAAGGAAAATGGTAAATTCGATGCGGCTACGCCTAAGGTCATATAATTATGACATCGAAGAGCAGGCAGAAAATATAAAGAAATGCAAGTTGAGAAAAGAAATAAGAAGAAAGAAGTTAAGAAATGAGATATAAGACATTAATTAATGCAAAATCAGAAAAAAAAAGACTTGGTGCTGCAGTGTTTAGGGTTAGATGGCACCAAATAACCGGAGTAAAAAATATATATAAGTTGAGGAAAGAAATAAGAAGAAACAAGTTGAGAAATGATACATAATAAGATAAAGATACAATACATAAAGCAAAAACTTAAATAATTTATCGAGTCTTTAGTTCAATGGCGATTTTTTATTTTATTTTCGGACTTGCATTAGAGAGTAAATTCATATTTCAGCCTGGTCATTAACCTAATGTCCTTAACCTTTTCCGTGATTATAATCTGGTGGTCATTCGAGGGTCAAAGATCTTATCTTAACCCTTCAAGTACCCCTTCTCCCGTCACCCCCCCCCCCTCCCCCACCCAACCTGCTGGGCACCCCTACTCCCGTCACCCTCTCGCTTCCGTACGCTAGTCCGAGAGGGGGGTGAGGGGGGGGGGGAGGGGGGGGGGTGAAAAGGTAAAAGAGATGGGTGTGGGGGGGGGGTAGGGAGGGGGGGGTCCAGATACCCCCTCTTCCGTAGCCCCCCCGCTGACCGCTGACCCCCCCAACCCCCACTTCCAGTCCCCCCACTTCCAAATTACCCCCACTTCCGTACATTTGTTACTACTCATATTTATATAAAACCTTACTGTGAGTGTCATCATTTGGAGCCTGTTTTCCCGCTCATTTGAGATTACTGAACCCTTACACACGCCCCCCCCATAGTACATTATCACCATCCAGTTTCTTAATATTGTCTCAAGTGGTCCCACACGTCCTCTGCGTGTATCGAAACACACGAGAAATTAATCAAGATCAGGGTATTCGCCGGCTGCCTGGGACTGAACCCGCAACCAGCGTGACGGGAGAGCCACTCCTTACCGAGTCGGCCAAAGAGGTACCCCACTGGCTGAGTGGGTTATGGGAGGCTCGTTCATCAGGCATAGTCGCCGCACTACAAAAGGATTCAGTGATATTAATGCGGAAGATTACTTTACAATTGATCGATCAAATAGAACAAGAAGAAATCACAATTTGAAGATAAGTGGTAAAAGATTCGTCGCACGATGCTAAACACTTCTTCTTCAATCGAGTTGTTAATGTTTGGAACTCTCTACCCTGTGATGTCGTTGATAGTATAACAGTTACGGCCTTCAAGACTAGATTAGACAAGAATTAACCAGCAGCTAAGATATTATAATTCATTCGTAATAACGTTAAGCGTTTTGAATATTAATACTGGTGTCCTTTGGTTAACATATAATGTGGTAACAGTAATGGTTGCATGGTAGTTCTTCCTCTTTTCCATGCAGTTATTCCATTTTGCATGCCCTGCATGGTTCTTTTCCTTTCCTGCCAGCTTTGATGGGGGGTGTGGGGGAGCCTTCTGGCTTTGCTGTCTGTCCTTCTCCTTGCTCATACTTGATTTAGTGTAGTTGTCCTTGTCAGCCTCAGTCTGTAGCACCTCTGCTGTTGTGTCCTTCTGTCTTTGTTTGTGTTTCCTAGTGTTGTTTGTGTGTGTGTGTGTGTGTGTGTGTGTGTGTGTGTGTGTGTGTGTGTGTGTGTGTGTGTGTGTGTGTGTGTGTTCCATTCCCCTCTGATTCTTGAGAAATCTGCGGTGAGCTCTGGAAATAAAAGACAGGACCAAGGAGGTATTGAGAAAGACGAGGACAGAGAGAGAGAGAGTGTTCTTTTATCTCTTCCTTTCTTTTCTTCTTCTCCTCTTCCTTCTTTCTTTATTTTCCCTTTTCCATCATTCCTTTCCTTCCCTCCCTTCCTTCATACCTACTTTCCTCCCTTCCTTTCTCTCCTTGTATTCTTCCATCCCTTTCTCTCCTCCTCTTTCTCTTCTTTCTCTTCATACCTTTCCTTTTCCTCCCTCCCTTCTCTCTCTCCCACCATATCTTCTTTTTCCCTCCTTTCCCTCTACCTTTCATTCCTCCCTCCTCCTCCTCTTCCTCCTCCTCCCTTCCATCATACCTTTCTCCCTCCCTCTTCTCTCTCCTCCCCCCTCCATCCCTCCCTCCCTTTCCCTTTCCTTCCCTCGTGTTATTAAATAAGTTAGATTTATCTCAAATTCACTGTCTGGGCAGACAAATATTCGGAAAGGAGAAGGCAAACCAGTTTGTAGATATATATAAATATGCTGTATATTCACGTCCTTATGGATCTCTTCTTGTTGATTTGGGTATAAATACTCCTGAATCCCTATAGTTTCGCTCAAACATTGTTGGAGAGCCCCCAGGTGAACGCGTATTCCAATGGTGAACTCCAGGAAGAAGGAACTCTTACACGTTCTATACTCCCAACATATCGAACCTTATGGTTTACGCTCTCAGTTACTTCTGATCTTACTCTCCTAAGCCTTTACAGCTGCTTTCTTAACCCCTCGAAGTCCGCCTTCCTGAAGTCAGGTATAAAGTGTTGTTTCTGCTGACTCTATCCTCCCATTTAAGGGGAGCGTCTGGGGGGGTATTTTTGATGAATATTTTTAATTCCTCGAAATTCACTTTATGGGCTCATCATACCAGGGATACAATGGGGTGTCACGTGGCGAGGTTAGTTTTTTAAAATTTAAATCCTCGCGCGGTCTGGCGGCCCTTTAAATATCTGGTAGTGTTGCCATACAGAGCGCTTTACGCGCCAAAATATGCATACATGAATCAGTGCTTTTATGTCCGTAATTTTTGCAATAGAGGATATTTTTTTACACAGGGTTAGAGTTACATTGACATTCATTACCAATACATTGTCATCGGAGAGCAGAATCGATGGGCGATCGATAAATTTAGTTTTCCTTCGTTTTCTCAAAACAGGGTCACACGCGCATTTATTTGATATTTCTAAGTTATTTATGGACCTAGCACAAACATAAAGATAGCGTTGGAAAGAGAAAAAAATTAGCTATAAATGCTAGTGATCAGAATCTGGATAAACATCATCAAAATTTTTATATAAATTTTCTAAATTTAAACTTTGAACAAAAAAAAAAAAAAATGGAAAAGTAGTCTCTAGGAATACACTTATTTTGTATGCCCGTTCCAGTGGTGTTTTTATTTTTGAGCTATCTAAACTCTAAATATGCTTTTTTTCAATTTCAAAATTTTGAAATTTTTGAAAAAAATTCATAATTTTTTTTTTTCAACAAATCTTCACCAAAACTGTACATGATGTTCCTACTCAAGGTACACATCACCTGTGAGAAAATGGTGATCCTCTGATAATATCTTACAACATGGCAGACGCTCCCCTTAATATTAAATCTAATTTCCTTATGATCACTGTTACCTAATGAATCCCCAACCTCAATGTTGCTTATTATGTCCTCTCCATTAGTTAACAACAAATCCAAAATATTTTCTTCCCTCGTTGGTGTTCTAATTAACTGCTTAAGGAAACTATCCTGCATCACATCTAACAAATCCTGTTCCTCACATCTAACAAATCCCGTGCCTCACATCTAACAAATCCTGTGAATTTTGATCTCCGGGAGAGGAGGAGGAGGAGGAGGAGGAGGAGGAGGAGGAGGAGGAGGAACACAAAAGAACACAAAGGAAGAACAAACAGCAGCAGACCTGCTGGTCCTTACGAGGCTGTTTGTGATAAGCTACACTAACTATCTAATCAAAGGTGGAAGATGAAGGACAGCAAAGGCGAAGGCTCCTCCCCATCCCCCCATCCCTCCAGCCAAAGCTGGCAGGAAATGAAAAAGAAACATGCAGCATGGAAAAACTGAATGGAAATTTGTGTGCCTGTGAGAACAAGACAACGCTTGCTGAGCACCCAATGATGATCACAAGACTAAGATTCCCACCCGTGGGATATACTGTGAAATTTATTAATCATGCTAAAGCATATGTGCCATCTTATTTAGCATTCTATGACTTTGAGAGTATTCTCGTAGAACCTTCTTCGAATGGGTGTAAAGAGACATCACTTTGCCATAGCGTATGCTTACATTACGTATAGTGAATAGACACGGAGAAACGGTAGAAAGCGGATCCTATTGTGGAAGTAATGCTGTAAACCATTTTATTCATACAATGCAGCGTTCCTGGAAGAAGTTAAAATTTTCTAAAGGCTACAATAAAATCAACATGACCGATGAAGATACGGCACGTCACAATGAACAAACTCACTGTCTTCTCTGTAAATACGGGTTTTTAAAAGGTAAAGGAGTAAAACATCATGACCATGAAAAATCAGGAAACAATTACATTGGAGCTTATTGTAATAGATGCAACCTTCAAATGAAAAATCACAAATTGCAGCTCTCTCATTGCACATAATGCGGATTACGACATGTCGTTAATCCTGCGTGAATTAACGATACCTGACTTGAAAATCAAACTAAGACCAAAACATTCAGTTCACAAATACCATGAAGTCATCATAAATGACTTGAGATTTATTGACTCGTATGCCTTTATGTCTGGTTCACTCGCGGCTTTAGCGAACCAATTCATCAGCAATGGGAACGAACCCATATACACATAACAGATGTTGAAAGATGTGCCAGCACCTGCGTTACCATTATTGATCATGGGAAAGCAGGTTTTTTGTTATGACTATATGGTTTCGATGGAACGACTTTCTGAAACACGTCTTCCATCCCGCGAAGATTTTTTTCAATTCGCTTCAAGAAGCAGAACTTTCCGAAAGTGATTATAAACGTGCTCAGAATATTTGGAAAGTAACTGGGTGTCAAAGCCTGGAGGACTATTTGTTGCTTTATATAAAAGTGGATATTGGCCTTCTATGTGATGTCTTCCTAGTGTGGAGAGGTATTTTGAAAACCCAGTGGAGGTTGGATATTGTAAATTATGTTAGCCTGCCAGGATTTGCCTATGACTCTTTTCTGTTAAAAACACAGCAGGAATTAGAGGTGCTTAGTAGTCCAGACATATATCATTGCATTCAAAAACATGTGCGTGGGGGCTACACAAGTGTTGTGCGTCGTTTTGTACGCGCCAATAACATCTACACGAACCCTCAGTTTAATCCAAAACATGATAGAAGCACTTTCCTTTCATATCTTGACTTCAACAGTCTTTATCCCACTGTAATGCAAGAGAAGTTGCCATGTGGGGATATGAGAAAACTAAATGAGACAGAAATGCAATCGTTTTTGAGCGGGAGGCTTGGTCAATCAAGCAACCGATGGCGATTTTGGATACCTCATTTTGTGCGATACTGAGGCTGTCTCACGTGAAGTCATTGATAAAACGGATGACCTCCCACTGACCATCAGAAGACACAATATCATTAATAGAGATATATCGTCAGTCACACACGAATGGTATGAAGAAGAAAACCGTCCAGTACCGTGTAAGAACATAAAACTGATTGGGACACATGCTGCTCAGGAGAAAATGCTGTTTGCTCTGTCCCTCCTTAAACTACTTATTACTTGGTTGTTAAAAAAGTGCATGCTATTTATATGTTTAAGCAAAAGCACTTTCTTGCGGACTTCATTCAGGATAACATAGAAGGTCGCAAAAGTGCTACTTGCCCTATCAAAAAAACTGCAATCAAGTGTATTTCAAACAGTATTTTTGGTCGATTCCTGATGAATGCGGTCAAATATAGTGAAGACATAGATATTGTCACCAACCGGGAAAAGTTTTTGAAGCTGGTCCGAAGTCTTTACTTTAAACGTGTTGTACCCCTCAATGATGGTCATGTAATTGTAGTTCGCCATAAGAAATATTCACGGGTGAATCATCCAAACTACATTGGCTACTACATCCTAGAGCTGTCCAAGCTGCGACTATATGATTTCTTTTACAATGTCATGAAGGCTCATTACGGGGATCGTGCGAAACTAGTGTATTGTGACACTGATTCCTTAATAACAGAAATTGAAACTCCTGATCTATTAACAGAGTACTCGCAGGAACCCTTTAAAAGCTATATAGACACAAGTGACTTTAGCTCCTCACATTCCTTGTACAACACAGACAACAAAGGCAAGCTCGGATTTCTCAAGTCTGAAGTGAGGGAAAGAACCATCTCAGAATTTGTAGGTGTAAGACCAAAGTGCTACTCCATCCTCTTGGCAGACGGTGACCGGTTGTGTTCAGCTAAGAGCGTTCCAAAGTTCATAAAGAAAAAAAATTGCTCATCAGCGATACAAAGACGTCCTATTCTAGAAGCAAACATTTACCTTTGGCTATCAGGGATTCACAGTGCGCAATGGACGAATGAGTACAGTAAAATATCCCAAGAGAGGGATATCTGTAGTTGAGGACAAAAGATACTACATTAGCACCTTGGAGTCACGGTCTTACGGTCATCCCGATAATTCTACAGGGGTAGAGGAGGAAGGAAGCCCAGATCATGACACTGTCAAACGAAGAAAATTTGGAGGAAGGTGATGAAAGAGGCATAACAGAAGCGAGGCTAGCCGGGGTAATGGGTGGGCAAGAGATCGGTGAAATGGGAGAACAAGAAGAAGAAACCTATGAGTTGTGAGGAGAACGGGATTTGCTGGTCGAGCAATATTTTTCCCTCGAAAATACAGCTAGCGATGGAAGATGACATGCTAATGCTACCCGCGGAACAGGAAGAAATAAATCAAATGCTCTCATAATGCTCTGTAAATAGGACTAATGTTGGAGTCTATGATATTATAAAATTGCACATGATGAATCTGTAATCATAATTTGACCAAATTCCAATAAACATTGAGTTTGTTTGACTTGTTTATATGTAGCTGTAAAAGTATGATATTCGGTGAATTTCATTAAATTTGGGTGAAGTTTAGGAGAGACTCAAACAAAGCGATTTTTTCTTTTTTTGTTGTTGTTTCACAGACTTTATTTTTCAGTTAATCCCTTTGAAAAAAGATACCATAGAAACTTTATTTGCCTATCGATATTTCACAGCTAGAAAATGTTTGATTTTTTGTTTTGTCTTCGAAAAAATAAAATTACAATTTTTTGTCACTTATGATTTTCTCCACTCTGTCCCGTTTTCTTTTGACATTTTTTTGAAATTTTATAGCGGGCAAAAATTGTCCTTTAGTCGGTCAGACGTTTTACCGATATTGTGAAATTTTTTGAAGTGTAAAAAACTACTTTTCGAGATATTGGCTCAAATTTTTTTTTTTCCATTTCTCCCTCTCTTGCCATTTGGATTTATCTGATTGGCATGAAATTTTCACATATTATTGTGTGTACCTTGTTGACTTACTGGAGAATGATAAGGAATCCCCCCTTTATGAAAAAAAAGTTTTAATCAATCAAAGGTGAGGGTGTCAGAAAGTCAAGGTGTTCCTGCATGACCGTACTGGGCATTTCTGTCTCTCGAACAGTGTTTGTAGCTTTTTCTGGTTGCATTGCACTTGTAAAATCATTTGTAAGGACTTTTTTTTGGCTAGAGTGGAGGGAAAATTGCAACGCACCTCGTCGTTTGTGTCGCGCGAGGCACTGCTGTGCTGAGCTGATTGTTGCTTCCTCCCTTCTCCCAGCCCAGCGGGCCGCGCGTAATATGATGATCACAAGTGGCAAAATTTCTGAGAAAAAAATATTCTAATGCAATTTTATGTATATACAAGCATTGAATGATTCTGCATATGTTGACGCGTGTGTCTGGCTATGACGCAAAAGCGCGGGACATCATTTAAAATGGTCTCCCGTGGAGAAGGGTTTTAATTTTACGAAATCAAACTCCACCACACGGCAATTTACCCTTTCAAAGGACTTTTGAGCTAAAAACCTCTACTTATCCGATTTTAAATTTATTACTCAAAAAATACCCCGTAGCCGCCTCCTTTAAACTTCATTTTGTTTGTTTTAAGACTTAGAAGCATCATTTTACATTAATTTCCCTGTTCTCTCTCTCTCTCTCTCTCTCTCTCTCTCTCTCTCTCTCTCTCTCTCTCTCTCTCTCTCTCTGGACTTCCTAGAATCAGAACTTCTTTGCACACACACACACACACACACACACACACACACACACACACACACTACTACTACTACTACTACTACTACTACTACTCCTACAACTACTACTACTACTACTACTACTCCTACAACTACTACTACTACTACTACTAACAATAATAGTAATAATAATAATAATAATAATAATAATAATAATAATAATAATAATAATAATAATAATAATAATAATAATAATAATAATAACATTAATAATAATAATAATGACAATAATAATTTTAATAATAATTATTAGCCTATTATCATAATACTGTTGATGATAATAATAATATTATTATATTACTACTACTACTACTACTACTACTACTATTACTACTACTACTACTACTACTACTACTCTCTCTCTCTCTCTTTTATTTAAACAAAAGCACATATATTAAATCCTGTTAGATGGGCATGGAGTGTTACAAGCTAAAGGAGCCCTCTTCCATAGGGTCACCTATTCTAAAGCAAGCTTGCGTAGTAGTTTCTTTTTTTTCAGTGAACCTTGAGATGTCACTGTTTTGTTTTATATATTAATGTGGGTGTTGCCCCCCTTGAAGTCCGTATTATTCGTAGATACTGTCACTTAAGGAGGGAGTGCGCGACACCACAGATGGGCAGATGTCTTGACACGCTGGGTGCTCAGGCCTGAGAGGTCCACTTCGGCTGTGAAGGCGTTCCACAATGTTGCTGTGGCACAGGTGAAGGCCCGCTGACACCTCAGCGTACGGATCCTCAGGACCTCGAGGAGGAGATCACCGGAAGCTACCGCTCTCGTAGCTCGCTCTGACCTCCTCCACGGGACTCCACGGGACGCCCAAGCGACTGGAAAACTTCCTTTGTCACTCCCATCCCCAAAATTTCCAGCCCTCAGTCCCTTCCCAGCAAACATCGAAAATCCGGGCCGATACCGGCAAATAACGGAACTATGGCATAAAGGATTTTGTTTATCGGGCCAATATAAGGCCGATATAAATATTCTGCAATCGGGCCATAAGAGGAAAATGTACATCGGGCCAGTACTAAGTAGCCTACATTGTGTATTTTTGTTGTAGTTCGAGTAGTGGACCGGTGTATATATATATATATATATATATATATATATATATATATATATATATATATATATATATATATATATATATATATATATATCTGCCCAGAGAGCCCGTGCCTCCGTTGCTGCTCGCCGGCTCTTACTCGTGGCTGTGGCGGCGGCGGAGGCTTCCCCACACCCGCCGCACGCCAGCGGCGGGTTCCCCCCTGCGACGGGCCGTCGCAGTGACAAAGGCCCGTTCCCCCTTTTTAGGGGGTAAACCCACAGAAGAAGTGGAAAATGAGTCTAGCCTCATCGGCTGTTAAGGTGTCTACCTCTCACTGGATTTACATCACACAGCGACATTAAACTCTCAAAACCGTGGTACTTGGCTTGCAGAGGAGAACCAGTGATGGGGGTGTATGCCAATACCATGTCACCCTCTTTAAATTCCCTGATCTTGGATGCGGTATCATAATTGGCTTTCATAACTGTCTGGGCATGAATTAAATTCTTATTAGCATAAGTACGAACTTTGTTTAATCTGCCCTAGAGGGAATTTATGTACTGTTGTACTGTTATTAGTTTACTGGTGGGTGACGGTACTAGATGGTCTTTGATTACCTTAAGGGCCCCCCTTATCTTCCTTCCATACAGTAGTTCAAATGGGAAACACCTAGGGATTCTGAGGGTGTTTCACGAATAGCGAAAAGAAGGAAGGGCAGTCCCTCATCCCAATCACGATCCTTCTCGTGACAAAACTTGGGTATCATGGTTTTGAGAGTTTGATGTTGCCTCTCAAGCGCGCCCTGTGACTGGGGATGGTATGCTGTTGACAAAGAATGCTTTATCCCTAGTTGCTTAAGTACTTGAGTAAATAGTTCACTGGTAAAATTGAAGCCTCTGTCAGAATGGATCTCCTGACGGATGCCAACAGTGGTAAACATGTGGGTTAACTTATTGGCTACAGTTTTGGCAGAAATATTTTTCAATAGAAAGGCCTCAGGATATCGTGTTGTAGAGCATAGGGTGGTAAGTATATATTTATTTCCCTTCTTGGTTTTAGGAAGGGGCCGCACTATATCAATTATTATCTTTTGGAAAGGTTCAGATGGTACTTTAATGGGCTGTAGAGGGTAGGGTGGTATTACTTGGTTAGCCTTTCCAACAATCTGACATGTGACAATGATTAACAAAATAAGTGACATTTTTTTTTCATTCCTGGCCAAAAGAATTCGGCCAGTAGACGGGAGTAGGTCTTAGTTATGCCCAGGTGACCCGCAAGGCCCACATGGGCAACCTCCATTATTGGATGTCTTAAGGTTTGTAGGAGTACTATCTGTTGACATTCAGCCCAAGTGTCATCATCTCCTAACTGTGGTGGTTTATACATCCTCATTAATACTCCGTCTTGATGGTAATGTGAGGGAGGATGAAGTATATCATCCTTGGAAATAGCCTTAGCGTGCAATTGAGTCAGGGAGGGGTCACTTTGTTGGGCTTCTTTAAGGCTTTGTTCCATGAAAATAGTTGGAATGAGACTCTGGGGAAGTAAGGTAGGCTCAGAGGTTTTACCAGCTTTGGATTGTGATCTAGTAATGGCGCAACTAGGGAGCAAGCCGGGTTGATCTTGTTCGAGATCAGCTGTTGGAGTCTCGGACAAGGGTGACTTACATATTATCACTAATGGATATACAAGGCTTCCCGCAAGATCGTTGCCAAGGATTTAATCAACATCAGGAATGGGCAACATCTTGTCTTCACTTACTCCCACCTTAACAGCCCCCTGAACCAAGCCACACCTCAAGTCCACCCTGGCAAGATGTGCGGGAAAAGGATCATGAAAGTCCCTCAGGTACACCATTTCACCGGTGTAGTTTATCAGAAATGTTAGGTAAGGCAGACTGCCTGATGAGGGATTGGGCGGCACATGTATCCCGAACTATCCTAACAGGGTGCTTCGGCTGGCCAGGGCCAAGAGAAACTGTACCGGTAGAACGGAAGGGTTGGAATGGGTCATCAGCTTTGGGTGGCAGAGTTTGAATGGAAGCCCCAGGCTTTTTTGTAGCCGTCTTTGCCACTTTGCATTTTGGGTCGGGGCAATTGGTAATTACATGCCCTGATTTTTTACTAAAGAAGCACACAGCATTAGGTTTAGGCAGTTTACTATCCCTAGTCTCAGTGGCTTCAGCACCTTCAGAACTATCAGGCAACCTAACCTTAGGGTTGAGGTGCTTCCTCTCCCTGGTTGGCGACTTGTGAATTAGAGCATAATTGTCAGCCAACATGGCTGCCTTGATTAAATCTGTCTCCTTCTTGTCGATGATGTGAACCTTGATAGAGTGTGGAACTCTTCGTAGGAAATAGCAATTAAATTGAATAGGTCGTCATAGCTACTTACTGCGGCTTACTTTAACCAGCGCTTTAATGCGCGAATCTTGTCAGAGGCGAACTCTGTGTAAGTTTGATACTGTAGTTTACTAAGAGTAGTTATAATATTGCCATACTGGCTTGTTTTTCCGGGGCAATGGCGCGTGGGGCGGGGCGGAAAAATCAGCCGTAGTGGCAGGCTGTTATATCGGCTTGTTTTGGCGGGGCAAGGGAGCGTGGGGCGGGGCGGAAAAACACGTGGGGCGGAGGGCGGAAGGACATCCGTAGTATCCTGCGCCATACCGGCTTGTTTTGGCGGGGCAAGGGAGCGTGGGGGGGGGCGGAACTACACGTTGGTGGGCGGGGGGAAGGACATCCGTAGTATCGTGCGCCATAGCGGCTTGTTTTGGCGGGGCAATGGCGCGTGGGGGGGGGGGGTTAAAACACCCGGTGGGGCAGGCTGTCATAGCGGCTTGTTTTGGCGGGGCAAGGGAGCGTGGGGCGTTGGCGGAAAGACTTCCGTAGTATCCTATGTCATAGCGGCTTGTTTTGGCGGGGCAAGGGAGCGTGGGGCGGGACAGAGAGGGAGCGGCAGTGACATGATTTGGGTAGGGCGCGAGGGATGTGCTATGGGGCGGTTGGTGTGAGGTGACGAGTCCGGGCGCGCGAGACAGGGGCTGCGCCATGCCTCGTTCTGTCTAAGAGGGAGCGTGTAGGGTGAAGTAGTGACGTCATGCTGAGATGCTATACTTAACAGTTACGCCTTTGTTACCTGTTAGCTTTGCATACACACACACACACACACACACACACACACACACACACACACACACACACACATATTAAATAAGAGTTTGAGATTAATCAAGTACACAAAGTTATGTTGTGTACATTAAAACTTTGTCTTTGAGAAAGAAAGTATAGTAACTGTATCTTTTTATTTTGGGGAAGATGATGTATAAGTAACCGCACACATGTTAAACATAGAGTTTGAGGTTACAAGGCGTTAAGTACACAAAAAACACAAAGTTATGTTAAGAAAAGGAGAGAGAGAAAAAGAGGAGAAAAGGAGAGGAAGAGAAAAGAGAAAAGGAGAAAGGGAAAAGAAAAGGAGAAAGAGAGGATAAAAGGAGAGAGAGAAAGAAAGTAAGAGAGAAAGCGAGAGAGAGAAAAAGAGGAGAAAAGGAGAAGAAGAGAGGAGAAAAGGAGAGGAAGAGAGAGGAGAAAAAGAAAGGAAGAGAAGAAAAGGAGAGGGAGAAAGAGAAGAGAGAGAGAGAGAGAGAGAGAGAGAGAGAGAGAGAGAGAGAGAGAGAGAGAGAGAGAGAGAGAGAGAGAGAGAGAGAGAAAGGAGAGAGAGAGAGAGAGAGAGAGAGAGAGAGAGAGAGAGAGAGAGAGAGAGAGAGAGAGAGAGAGAGAGAGAGAGAGAGAGAGAGAGAGAGAGAGAGAGAGAGAGAGAGAGATAGAGAGAGAGAGAGAGAGAGAGAGAGAGAGAGAGAGAGAGAGAGAGAGAGAGAGAGAGAGAGAGAGAGAGAGAGAGAGAGAGAGAGAGAGAGAGAGAGAGAGAGAGAGAGAGAGAGAGAGAGAGAGAGAGAGAGAGAGAGAGAGAGAGAGAGAGAGAGAGAGAGAGAGAGAGAGACGAAGATGAAAAGGACAAAGAGAAAGGAAGAAAGAGAAATTATATGAATGAGAGAGAGAGAGAGAGAGAGAGAGAGAGAGAGAGAGAGAGAGAGAGAGAGAGAGAGAGAGAGAGAGAGAGAGAGAGAGAGAGAGAGAGAGAGAGAGAGAGAGAGAGAGAGAGAGAGAGAGAGAGAGAGATAGAAGAGAGAGAGAGAGAGAGAGAGAGAGAGAGAGAGAGAGAGAGAGAGAGAGAGAGAGAGAGAGAGAGAGAGAGAGAGAGAGAGAGAGAGAGAGAGAGAGAGAGAGAGAGAAGACGAAGATGAAAAAGGACAAAGAGAAAGGAAGAAAGAGAAATTATAGAATGACGGGAGTCACAGTTGAAAATATACTATGGAAGATGGCGATGAAGGAAAGCCGTTACGTGAAATTGCCACACACCTGCTTCCGCCCTTCAACCCCCCCCCCACCCCCCACCCCACCGCATCCCACCCTCCTCTAGCAGATGTGTTAGGTATCTCCCACTCTCCCGCGTTAGGCGAACAAAGCTGAGCCCTGGTGGGGAACGGCTTAACGTCACGGTGTTGACCCGTCTCTGTTGCGGGATGATGGTATATTTCTCGTGAGACTGAGAAGCAATGCTTTGTGTAAACAGTGGGAGACGAAAGTCGTTTAGTGGATCGTGTCGGTCGTGTCGACAGACCGCCGTGGAGATGACTCTTGTTTAAACATTGTGGGAGACGTTTCACATCTCCCTTCCGTCCATGAGTGTTCTTCACCACGAGCTAACAATGCAGAAAACTCTGTGAAAGCTGTGGAATGGTATTCGGCGAGATACATCTGCATCCCCTCCCCCCTTTCCCGCGTTTTTCCGAGCGTCAAAATAGAGAATTAAACTACCACCGCGATAGTCTTTATATAAGGAATAGTTAAAATTAGTGGGATTTTATGATTTTTATTGATATCTAGTGAGAAACTAACATGCCAAAATCTAGAGAGAGAGAAAGAAAGAGAAAGAGGTGAGGAAGAGAGAGAGAGAGAGAGAGAGAGAGAGAGAGAGAGAGAGAGAGAGAGAGAGAGAGAGAGAGAGAGAGAGAGAGAGAGAGAGAGAGAAGACGAAGATGAAAAAGGACAAAGAGAAAGGAAGAAAAAGAAATTATATGAATGACGGGGAGTTGGCTTATGGTAGCACGTGCAAACACTGTCACAGTTGAAAATATACTATGGAAGATGGCGATGAAGGGAAAGTCGTTACGTGAAATTCGCTCCACACCTGCTTCCGCCCTTCAAACCCCCCCCCCCCCCCCCCCCACCGCATCCCACCCTCCTCTAGCAGATGTGTTAGGTATCTCCCACTCTCCCGCGTTAGGCGAACAAAGCTGAACCCTGGTGGGGAACGGCTTAACGTCACGGTGTTGACTCGTCTCTGTTGCGGGATGATGGTACATTTCTCGTGAGAATGAGAAGCAATGCTTTGTGTAAACAGTGTGGGAGACGAAAGTCGTTTAGTGGATCGTGTCGGTCGTGCGTCGACAGTGACCGCCGTGGAGATGACTCTTTGATTAAACACTGTGGGAGACGTTTCACATCTCTCCTTCCGTCCATGAGTGTTCTTCACCACGAGCTAACAATGCAGAAAAACTCTGTGAAAGCTGTGGAATGGTATTCGGCGAGATACATCTGCATCCCCTCCCCCCTTTCCCGCGTTTTTCCGAGCGTCAAGATAAAGAATTAAACTACCACCGCGATAGTCTTTATATAAGGAATAGTTAAAATGAATAGGATTTTATGATTTTTATTGATATCTAGTGAGAAACTAACATGCCAAAATCTTATATTAGCTTAATGCAGGTCGATTATTTTTCGTTTGTGTTAAATCCAAACTTAATCCAGTCTGAATAGTTAAACCATTACATGAACACAATAAATTTTGAATTACACTCTAAAATTCATCTTAATTCTTGATGAGAGTGATTCAGACAAGTTATAGTACACACATATGGCATACATGATAATAATAATAATAATAATAATAATAATAATAATAATAATAATAATAATAATAATAATAATAATAATAATAATATTGTTAAAATGCATCTTAATTCTGGATGAGAGGGATTCAGACAAGTTATAGTACACACATATGGCATACATGATAATAATAATAATAATAATAATAATAATAATAATAATAATAATAATAATAATAATAATAATAATAATATTGCAACGTTCTGTTGATAATATTAACGATTCTACTACCAAGTTACCACGACCCCCTCAACTTATAAGAACCCAGTTACTACATCCCATTACGCCAATGCTATGTATTGGTACCTTTAATGTGCATATTCCCACAACCTTTCTGATAATCGGGGGGGGGGGGGGCTCGTGGTGCAGTGGTTAGCACACTCGGCTCATAACCGAGAGAGACCGGGTTCGATTCCCGGGCGGAGTGGAAAAATTTTGAATTAAAAATCATGAAATACTGGTATTAAGAACTACTGATCATAGTGTTCACAAGTGGGAGGATTTATTTTTCAATAATCAAAGTCTTCCAGGAAGAATTTATATGAACAATATTCATTGAAACGTAATGTTTATTGGTTTATTGATTTTTTTTTCTGTAATTTTACTCAGTTTACTGTATATACTGTGAATTCCATGTATTTAGTTTTTGACCCGCAATTCCCTTTTACATACCTGATCCTAATCAATGAACTTTTTTTTATCTTTTGATACTATGTGTAACCAAAATTGATATGTACTTGTCGTACTCTTTTATTTTCAGTTTAATTTGCTAGTCATTTGGTAACTCCTTTATTTTCTCTGCATACAATATTTGATGATGCATAGGATACGCTAAGATTAGGATAAGGTAATCCGGTAATATATTCCCTATTAAGCTGTCGGTTTCAACAATGCTAGATCATTGATTGTCAGCCTGTATGTCCGGAATACTGTAGAGCCTGTCTGGTTTCTAACATGCTTAATTTGGTACTTGTTTTACATTCACTTATCTTCTATTTATTTAGTGTGTATTCCCTTTTGGTAATGATCATCAACAGGTGAAAAGGTTAATAATACGCTAAGCACATAAGAGAGTGAGTTCTGCCCACCTTAGTTATACTTGATGACATGTCACTAATACCCTTCCATACATTAACTAATTGGTTTCCTCCAGTACGTTTTGATAAGTTTTCTCTGAAGGCCCGGTTCAGGCACATGGTTATCCCGCGTCCTTTCTCTAGGTTTAAAGTGTTCTGGCAATACAGAAATACATAAATATTTTAGTCCTCATTGGTCTCTGGTTATAAAATTAACATTACTGGTCACATTAATTGATAAAAAAAATATGGTTCTCTAATTTTCATCAATATCTTAGTATCATGCGATGAACACTATAACTCCATGGTTTCCTTGTGTTTGTGTTCCATTACATACTTTCTAATAGGATCTTGGAGATACACTTATATTGTTGACCTAATCCTGTGGTTTACTGTGGTTTGGTTCCATTCCACACTACTCTAATAGGACCCACTATAATCCCTTGGTATTGTTGACCTTGTCCTTAATGAATTAGGTAAAATATTATAATATATTTGCTCGATAAGATCATTTTATTTCAGGGGAAAGTATATATATATTTTTTTTTTGTCGTTTTTGTTGGTGTTATTGACAGCTTGACTTACTCCTTTGTGATTGTATTTCTTCCTTTACGAGGAATACCTAGTTTTTTTTTTTTCGCCATTCATAGTATGGATGGGATCGAACATTTGGGTAGAAAAAAATGTGATGAGTGTATTTTTTTTTTATATAATTTTGATTTTTTTTTTTCACACCATTGTCTTCGCATGCTCAAGGATATGAGTATGGGAAGGTTTAATCCCAGCAAAATCATTTTTCTATACCCCCTAAAAAGTGCATACTCTGCTTCCTAATGTACTTAAGATTCATTTTGAGAATTGTGTGTCATGTTATGGGAGTTTTTTTTTAAGTGTCTAGGAAAAAAATATAGTTAAAGTTGTAGTTAAATTACCTATTTTTCTGAAAGCTCAAAGTATAACTATCTTTTCTTTCTTATTATATCCTCCCGTAAGCAAATGAATGTGTGGAATTAGTGAAGGTAACAGCGTTACAATGCTTATATGGAGTTCAAGATTTTACCGTCATCAAAATCATTTCCATAATGTCTGGAAAGAACAAGTGCCTTAACTAGCGAACTATATGTCTGTTTTTTGTTTTTTTCAAATAGAAAAAAAAAATCACCCTCGCAATAATTAGCACTTTGACATGTTCTAAATAAATGTGTTATATTGGATTGCATATACTGATTTCCGCCCCACACACACAAAAAAAGAGAAAGGAGAAAAGTATGAATAAAATATAATAAGTTAAGAATGTCTTGTCTTATCTTTGCCCATTTGCTGACTAAGAACAAGTTAGATTTTTACGATCATCTCATCTTCAAGTGTAACTACATTGATTTTCAGCGTCGTTTATATGCATTAACGAAAAGTAAAATTTATGGTTATGTGACTGTGAGCAGTTAACGAAGATATGATGTATGACACAGGTAATAGAAGGAACCGTTGCAAGAAACGTAGCAGAAAGGTAATGGTATGCTTAGTAGGAAGAATGTGGCAATATTCACGCTAAAGGTAACAGTAACGTAGCAAAAACACACACACACAAAAAAAAAACGCAATGACCTACTTGACCTACTCCTTTGTGATTGTATTTCTTCCTTTACGAGATAAAAAAGCAAGTTTTTTACACTTCATTGCCTTCGCATGCTCAAGGATATGAGTGTGGAAGGTTTAATCCCAGCAAAATTTTTCCACTGCCCGGGAATCGAACCCGGTCTCTCTCGGTTATGAGCCGAGGTGCTAACCACTGCACCACGAGCCCCCCGATTATCAGAAAGGTTGTGGGAATATGCATTAAAGGTACCAATACATAGCATTGGCGTAATGGGATGTAGTAAAAGGGTTCTAAAAGGTGATGGGGACGTGGTAACTAGGTAGTAGAAACGTACCTATGATCCACAGAACGTTGCACTATTATTATTATTATTATTAGTATTATTATTATTATTATTATTATTATTATTATTATTATCATGTATGACATGTGTGTACTATAACTTGTCTGAATTATCCCCTCATCCAGAATTAAGATGCATTTTAACAATGTTATTTTTATTAGTATTATTATTATTATTATTATTATTATTATTATTATTATTATTATTATTATTATTATTATTATCAAGTATGCCATATTTGTGTACTATAAATTGTCTGAATCCCTCTCATACAGAATTAAGATGCATTTAACAGTGTTATTATTATTATTATTATTATTATTATTATTATTATTATTATTATTATTATTATTATTATTATTATCATGTATGCCATATGTGTGTACTATAACTTGTCTGAATCCCTCTCATCCAGAATTAAGATGTATTTTTAGAGTGTAATTCAAAATTTATTGTGTTCATGTAATGGTTTAACTATTCAGACTGGATTAAGTTTGGATTTAACACAAACGAAAAATAATCGACCTGCATTAAGCTAATATAAGATTTTGGCATGTTAGTTTCTCACTAGATATCAATAAAAATCATAAAATCCCACTAATTTTAACTATTCCTTATATAAAGACTATCGCGGTGGTAGTTTAATTCTTTATCTTTACGCTCGGAAAAACGCGGGAAAGGGGGGAGGGGATGCAGATGTATCCCACCGAATACCATTCCACAGCTTTCACAGAGTTTTTCTGCATTGTTAGCTCGTGGTGAAGAACACTCATGGACGGAAGGAGAGATGTGAAACGTCTCCCACAATGTTTAATCAAAGAGTCATTTCCACGGCGGTCACTGTCGACGCACGACCGACACGATCCACTAAACGACTTTCGTCTCCCACACTGTTTACACAAAGCATTGCTTCTTATTCTCACGAGAAATGTACCATCATCCCGCAACAGAGACGAGTCAACACCGTGACGTTAAGCCGTTCCCCACCAGGGTTCAGCTTTGTTCGCCTAACGCGGGAGAGTGGGAGATACCTAACACATCTGCTAGAGGAGGGTGGGGTGGGGTGGGGTGGGGGGGTGAAGGGCGGAAGCAGGTGTGTAGCGAATGTTACGTAACGACTTTCCCTTCATCGCCATCTTCCATAGTATATTTTCAACTGTGACAGTGTTTGCACGTGCAACCATAAGCCAACTCCCCGTCATTCATATAATTTCTTTTTCTTCCTTTCTCTTTGTCCTTTTTCATCTTCGTCTTCTCTCTCTCTCTCTCTCTCTCTCTCTCTCTCTCTCTCTCTCTCTCTCTCTCTCTCTCTCTCTCTCTCTCTCTCTCTAGATTTTGGCATGTTAGTTTCTCACTAGATATCAATAAAAATCATAAAATCCCACTAATTTTAACTATTCCTTATATAAAGACTATCGCGGTGGTAGTTTAATTCTCTATCTTGACGCTCGGAAAAACGCGGGAAAGGGGGGAGGGGATGCAGATGTATCTCACCGAATACCATTCCACAGCTTTCACAGAGTTTTTCTGCATTGTTAACTCGTGGTGAAGAACACTCATGGACGGAAGGAGAGATGTGAAACGTCTCCCACAATGTTTAAACAAAGAGTCATCTCCACGGCGGTCACTGTCGACGCACGACCGACACGATCCACTAAACGACTTTCTTCTCCCACACTGTTTACACAAAGCATTGCTTCTCATTCTCACGAGAAATATACCATCATCCCGCAACAGAGACGAGTCAACACCGTGACGTTAAACCGTTCCCCACCAGGGCTCAGCTTTGTTCGCCTAACGCGGGAGAGTGGGAGATACCTAACACATCTGCTAGAGGAGGGTGGGATGCGGTGGGGTGGGGTGGGGGGGGGTGGGGGGGTTGAAGGGCGGAAGCAGGTGTGTAGCGAATTTCACGTAACGACTTTCCCTTCATCGCCATCTTCCATAGTATATTTTCAACTGTGACTCCCCGTCATTCATATAATTTCTCTTTCTTCCTTTCTCTTTGTCCTTTTTCATCTTCGTCTTCTCTCTCTCTCTCTCTCTCTCTCTCTCTCTCTCTCTCTCTCTCTCTCTCTCTCTCTCTCTCTCTCTCTTTTTCTCTTCTCTTTCTCCCTCTCCTTTTCTTCTCTTCCTTTCTTTTTCTCCTCTCTCTTCCTCTCCTTTTCTCCTCTCTTCTTCTCCTTTTCTCCTCTTTTTCTCTCTCTCGCTTTCTCTCTTACTTTCTTTCTCTCTCTCCTTTTATCCTCTCTTTCTCCTTTTCTCTTCTCTTTCTCCTTTTCTCTTTTCTCTTCCTCTCCTTTTCTCCTCTTTTTCTCTCTCTCCTTTTCTTAACATAACTTTGTGTTTTTTGTGTATTAAATAAAAATTATAAAATGATTCTGGTTTATTTCTGTATCCTCGTTACTTGTTAAGTATAGCATCTCAGCATTTTTATTTATTTATTTATTTATTTATTTTTTTATGTCGTTGCCTGTTGCACCGGTAGGCATCTTCCTGGTGTGTCCTGATGGTTGCTGCATCCCGTTCTGGCGCAGGCGAGTGTTTATAGTAGCACCATCTTTCATTGGTTCTTGATTCACTTGGACGGCTTGATGGATAGTGTTCAGAACACCATGTGGATAGTTTTAAACCCCTCGACGGTGACTGAAAAATCCGAGTGGTAGCCTGGGGATTCGAACCCGCGTCGTCTACCACGCGGCGAATGTGAACCCAGTACGCTACCAGTTCGGTCACCGCATACCCTACACCATACACGCTCCCTCTTAGACAGAACGAGGCATGGCGCAGCCCATGTCTCGCCGCTCCCGGACTCGTCACCTCCCACCAACCGCACCATAGCACATCCCTCGCTCCCTCCCCATAGCATGTCACTGCCGATCCCTCTCTGTCCCGCCCCACGCTCCCTTGACCCGCCAAAACAAGCCGCTATGACATAGGATACTACGGAAGTCTTTCCGCCTCCGCCCCACGCTCCCTTGCCCCGCCAAATCAAGCCGCTATGGCGCAGGATACTACGGAAGTCTTTCCGCCTCCGCCCCACGCTCCCTTGCCCCGCCAAAACAAGCCGCTATGACATAGGATACTACGGAAGTCTTTCCGCCTCCGCCCCACGCTCCCTTGCCCCGCCAAAACAAGCCGCTATGACAGCCGCCACTACGGCTGTTTTTTCCGCCCGCCCCGCCCCATTGCCCCGCAAAACAAGCCGCTATGGCGCAGGATACTACGGATGTCCTTCCGCCCCCCACCCACGTGTTTTTCCGCCCCGCCCCACGCTCCCTTGCCCCGCCAAAACAAGCCGGTATGGCGCAGGATACAACGGATGTCCTTCCGCCCACCGCCCCACGGGTTTTTCCGCCCCCCCCCCCCCGCCCCTGCCCCCCCCAAACAAACCGATATAACAGCCTGCCACTACGGCTGTTTTTTCCGCCCCGCCCCACGCGCCATTGCCCCGGAAAAACAAGCCGGTATGGCGCAGGATACTACGGATGTCCTTCCGCCCTCCGCCCCACGTGTTTTTCCGCCCCGCCCCACGCTCCCTTGCCCCGCCAAAACAAGCCGGTATAACAGCCTGCCACTACGGCTGTTTTTTCCGCCCCGCCCCACGCGCCATTGCCCCGGAAAAACAAGCCAGTATGGCAATATTATAACTACTACTAAGGTTACGGAAAACCTGGCGGTAACCCTCTTTAGTGATGGAAAAAGCTGCTAAAATGGCTGCCTTAACTGTTGTATAGTTGGTTTGTCTTCAATGTGATTACAGACTGTTAGAGCCTTGTCAGACAGCTTAGGCTTGATGAGCCATACCCAATCGGCTGGAGGAATTTCAAAATGAGTAGCTGTTGACTCGAATTCTCTAAAGAAAGCTTCAGGATCTTCATCAGGGAAAGAGGGAATCAGTTTGACATATTTTAACAAGTCAGTTTTACGGGGAATTGGAGTCTCTGCAGGTGGTTTTGAATTGAGCTGTTGTAGTTGATAGGTATGTGTCCTCGCCTTATCTTCATTTTCAAGGTCTAGTTGTCTAATTTGCAACTCATGTTCCCTTTCCCTAATTTGCAACTCATGTTCCCTTTCTCTTTCTCCTTCAGCATGTTCAAGCTCAAGGATCTTCGCCTGCATTTCGATCTTTTTACTTTCTAACATGAACTGAGCATCAGGGCTTTCCGGAAGCTTCAGGATTAGGGAATTTGACTGTTTCTGTATCCCCAAGATGGGCAAGGACGAGAGTTCTTAATTGATCCATCCTAACATCTGAAGTGAAAGGGATGTTGAAAGTTTTGGCAATGTACTTTTAGATCGTCTTTAAAGACTTTTCCAGTCTTAAATTCCGCGATGTCGGGGTTACCGGCAAACTCTACGGCGTCAAATGTAGACATGACGAAGAGTTCCACAAACTATGAGTGAAACCTGCTAGTGGCCTTATAAATGACACGAAAAAGGTTACAAGGCAATAAGAGGCTTACTGTTATTCAGTTGAATAACTAGATGGTCAATTATGGCCAAAGGTGTTCTTTAGCAAAGGTTAACAGGGATAACAGCCGGATAATGATGGCTTATTATCGATACTGATGGTAACTATCTAGCATTAACCAGGGAATGATGGTTATATACCATTAACCAGGGAATGATGGTTATATACCACAAAAGGATCACTAGTCTTAACCGGAAACAAGATGGCTTCCGGATAGCGGACAGGGCTGGTAATAACCGTGAACAGGATGGTTAACGTAGGAACTAGCGCACTAAGTGTAGGAACTCGCAACCCATTACACGGGTATAGTTTTGACTTCACAGCGATAGGCAGAGCAGAGTGTGAAAGGGTTTTGAGAGTGTTAGTGAACTCTGACCTAAAACTAAGGAAACAATGTATTAGTGCGAGGAATAGGGCTAACAGGGTATTAGGCTTTATTAACAGGACGGTAACCAACAAAAGTGCAGAGGTCATCCTCAGACTCTATATTGCGTTAGTTAGGCCACACTTAGATTATGCTGTCCAGTTTTGGTGCCCACACTATAGAATGGACATTAACTTGGTAGAATCAGTTCAGAGGAGGATGACCAAGATGATTCAGGGACTGAGGAACTTCCCATATCAAGATAGGCTAAAACATCTCAACTTATATTCACTAGAAAGACGAAGAGTGCGGAGAGATCTGATAGAAGTATTCAAATTGGTCAAGGATTACAACAAAGGCGATATAAGCAAAGTGTTGAGAATTAGCCAGCAGGATAGAACACGCAGTAAGGGTGGTGGGGGAATGGAATAGACTCGGCAATCACATATAGTGAGTGCAGGGACGATAGCTTGGTTTAAGAGTAGACTGGATAGCTTCATGGACGAGGATGACAGGTGGTAGTGGAGGGGAATCTGCTGCTGGAGCTGCCCCGTGTAGGACATTAGGCCTCTTTCAGTCTCCCTATGTTCTTGTGTTCTTAAGTGTTGCAGGATGGGTCAGTGAGCTACTCAGGGGCCGGTATGTCGAACTATCTAGATTAGTGAAGAAAAACACCAGGATAGCAAAAAGGAACTATGAGATCAAAGTAGCAAATGAGGCAAAAAGTAATCCTAAGGGCTTCTTTCAGATGTATAGAACAAAAACAAGGAGGACAATTGGACAGCTGAAAACAAACACAGGCGAGCTAGTAGAAAATTACGAAAATATGAGCACATTGTTGAACGACTACTTCCTTTCAGTATTCACACAAGAGGGTCGAACGACTATTCCGGAAAGGGTTCAGGTGTACGAGGGCGGGGATGGCGATAAATTGAGGGATATAATCATTACCAGGCAAGTAGTTCAGGATGAGGTAGATAAGCTTAAGAAGAATAAGTCGCCAGGTCATGATGGGATATTTCCGAGGGTATTAAAGGAATTTAGTGATGTACTCAGTGACCCAATAACCGACATCCTTAAGATGTCGGTAAATACTGGTTATGTGCCCAGCCTATGGAAAGTAGCTAATGTGACGCCGATTTTCAAAAAGGGGGACAGGTCAGCTGCTTCAAACTATCGCCCAATTAGCTTAACATCGGTTACAGGCAAGATGCTGGAGTCCATAATAGCCAGGAACATTCGGAAGCACCTATAGAAACATAGCTTAATTCACGACTCGCAGCATGGGTTCAAGAAAGGTAGGTCATGCCTCACCAATCTCTTGTCCTTCTACAATAAAGTATTTGAGGCGGTAGACAGAGATGAAAATTATGATGTAATCTATCTTGATTTTAGTAAAGCGTTTGACAAAGTTCCTAACCAACGACTATTGCTTAAATTACAGGCTCACGGAGTAGAGGGTAAAGTTTTGAACTGGGTCACGGCGTGGCTTATCAATAGGAAGCAAAGAGTGCAAATCAATGGTAAAAAATCTGACTGGGGATGTGTTACGAGTGGGGTCCCACAAGGTTCGGTATTAGGTCCACTTTTGTTTATTATTTATATCAATGACTTAGATACAGGAATTAGTAGTGATGTCAGTAAGTTTGCAGATTATACCAAGATCGGTAGAGTAATTTAGTCGGATCAGGACGCTAGAATTCTCCAGGATGAACTAAACCGATTGTATGACTGGGCGGATAAATGGCAAATGGAGTTCAATGTAGGGAAATGCAGTATTCTGAGTGTAGGTAGGAACAACCCCTCACATAACTATTGCTTAAATGACGCTCCCATAAGCAGGTCTGGGTGCGAGAGGGATTTAGGGGTCTTAGTGAGCTCTGATCTCCGTCCAAGGGCACAATGCATTCAAGCTAGAAATCGAGCAAATAGGGTACTGGGATTTATTTCAAGGAGCGTAAGCAACAGAAGCGCCGAAGTCTTCCTCAAACTATATTTAGCATTAGTTAGACCTCATTTTGACTATGCGGTTCAGTTCTGGTCACCTTACTATAGAATGGATATCAAAGTGTTAGAATCGGTGCAGAGGAGGATGACTAAGATGATTCAGGGGTTGAGAAACTTGCCATACGAGGAAAGACTCAAACAGTTAAACTTGCATTCTCTAGAAAGGCGAAGGGTGCGTGGAGACATGATCGAGGTTTATAAATGGATGAAGGGCTTTAATAAGGGGGATATTCATAAGGTTTTGTTGGCAAGAGAACCGGGTAGGACACGAAGTAATGGGTTTAAACTGGATAAATTCAGATTCAACAGGGATATAGGCAAAAATTGGTTTACTAACAGAGTGGTGGATGAGTGGAATAGGCTTAGCAGTCACGTGGTGAGTGCCAATACAATTGTCACATTCAAAAATAGATTAGATAAATTCATGGACAGCGATATTAGGTGGGGTTAGATACACGGGAGCTTTGGTTCAAAGGAGCTGCCTCGTACAGGCCTACCGGCCTCTTGCAGACTCCTACGTTCTTATGTTCTTATGTTCATCACAGACATCAATCAAGGGAATGCTTCCACGGTGTGCATCATCACAGCTAAGGTAAGGTATTTTACATGTAGTGTGATTGTTTAATGTACGTAGTATCTATATCAGTGATTCTTAAACTTTTTGATACTGTTACCCCCACAAAGTTATATACCTCTGTGGTGACTCCAGGCAGGCACTTGAATAATTTTGACAAATATTAGTATACCTACCTCTGTAACCTATTAGATTTTTATTTTATCGGTAGGTCGGTCATTTATCCACAGTTCTCTGCGATTTATGGCCGCTTCAAGCTCACTTTTCTCCGATGTGGGCTTTTTAGGAAATCTGTAGAATGTGACATTGTCTCTACCTTCCTTCTTTGAACAGCCAAAAGCACAACACCGCTTTACCATCGTTGCGGCGTTCGCGGTTGCCACGGCCAGCCAGCGGTTTGTTATCGTTTACATGGGATCGTGACGTCACGTGCATACCATCTATACGGAAAGTATCTGTGCGAGGGAGAAGAACTGGCGGAGACGATACAGAATGCCCAACCTCAAGGAAGCTGATTTAGTAAGAGAGGAGATGTTCAGTTTCCAGTTGAGATTTTGAGCTAAGAATAGACCGAGGATATTTAGTATTGAAGAAGGTGACAGCTGGGTGTTGTCGAAGAATAGGGGATAGGTGTTTGGAAGATTGTGTCGAGTTGATAGGTGGAGAAACTGGCTTTATGAGGCATTGAAGAACACAAGGTTCCTTTTACCCCAATCGGAAATGATAGCAAGGTCTGAGGTTAAGCGTTCTGTAGCTTCCAGTCTGGAGTCTTGTAATTCCTGTTGAGAGGGACTTCTGTTGAAAGAAGTTGAATAATGCAGAGAGGAGTCATCAGCGTATGAGTGGATAGGACAGTTTGTTATGGAAAGAAGATGATTGATAAATAACAGGAAGAGAGTGGGTGATGGGACAAAGCCCTGTGGAACACCACTGTTGATAGGTTTAGGGGAAGAACAGTGACCGTCTACCACAGCAGATATAGAACGGCCGGAAAGGAAACTGGAGATAAAGGAACAGAGAGAGGGATAGAATCCGAAAGAGGGCAGTTTAGAAAGCAAACCCATGTGCCAAACTCTATCGAAAGCTTTCGATATGTCTAGCGCAACTGAGAAAGTTTCACCGAAACGGCAAAGAGAGGATGACCAAGAGTCAGTTAAAAGAGTAAGAAGATCGCCAGTAGAGCACCCCTTGCGGAACCCATACTGGCGATCAGATAGAAGGTCAGAAGTGGATAGGTGCTTTTGAATCTTCCGGTTAAGAATTGATTCAAAAGCTTTAAATATGCAGGAAAGTAAAGCAATAGGGCGATAGTTTGAGGGATTGGATCGGTCACCCTTCTTAGGCACAGGCTGTATGAAGGCATACTTCCAGCAGTAAGGAAAGGTAGATGTTGACTGGCAGAGGCGAAAAAGTTTGACCAGGCAGGGTGTCAGCAAGGAGGCACAGTTTTTAAGTACAATAGGAGGCACTCCATCAGGTCCTTCTGAGAGTTGAGGCCAGAGAGGGCATAGAAAACATCACTCTTAAGAATCTTAATAACAGGCATAGAGGATTCAGAGGGGGGGTGAGTTAGGAGAAATATGCCCAGAATCGTCCAGAGTGGAGTTGTTACAGAAAGTTTGAGAGAAGAGTTCAGGCTTAGAGATAAATGAGACGGCGGTGCTGCCGTCAGGGTTAAGGAGGAGGGAAAGATGAAGAAAATATAAAGATTATGGTTAGCAGGAGTTCGAAGGCTCTGGTACCTTTTGTGAGCTGCCTCTCTATCTTTGAGAGCACGAGAACAAGCATGATTAAACCAAGGCTTTTTATTGTTTAGCATGAGTAGAGAAAGTACGTGGAATGTATGTCTCCATTCCAGAGACCTATTATATTTAGGTACACCTTACACGTACATTACGCGTCCTTCCTAGGTACCCGTCCCTCCCTCTCTCGTTTTCTTCATAGATCATGGGAAGTTTCTGCTGTGTGTGTGTGTGTGTGTGTGTGTGTGTGTGTGTGTGTATGTGTTCATCGTCTTTTCACGTACCCCTTTGATTTATGCAGCGTACCCCCAGGGGTACGCGGATCCAGTTTGGACAACTCTGTATTAGGCTATTAAATAAAGATGGACTTATAACCCTACCTAGAGGAGTTTATTGATGAAAACCCATCACATGAGCAAATAGTAACCTATCACCGCTAAAATAGTAATATTTCCCGCATCTTAAAATCTCAGAAACGAGTAATAATATTGGGAACGGTTACCAAAGTAATGCTTAGCAAGGGTAGGCGGTGGCTGAGTGGTAGCGTGCTGGGCCCACATTCACCGCGTGATGGACGACGCGGGTTCGAATCCCCACGCTACCACTTCGGATTTTTCAGTCACCGCCGAGTGGCTTAAAAGTACCCACATGCTGTCCTGAAGACCACCCATCAACCTGGACTCCAGAGGAAACCGTCCAAGTGAATCAAGAAGGAGTTTCGGGGGGGCAGCATGAGCTAAGAGAAGATGGCGCCACTATAAACACTTGCCTGCACCATGACGGGCTGGGGCCGGCTTCCATCTAGGCCCCTCAAGAGAGCCTACCGGCGCTACAGGCGTACACGTAAAAAAAAAAAAATACACCTAAAAGAATAATGTGTTAACTTTAAAAGTGAGTTGGGTGTGATTCTAGAGTTTTACTTAGACAGGTGTGGCAAACAAAAAGCTATGTTCTGCTAATCTAAAATTTTGTAACACGTCCAGCCTATGAGAATGTGGCCTTGATGAGATTGTGAAATATCCATTGTAAATCAGTTATAACAGCTAGAGCCCTGTGGAGGAGATCTCATCCAGTAATTTTGGCCTTAGGGCGGCAGCTTCCCTCATCAGCTTGCAATGTCTGGACTTGAGGTGAACGATTGTTTCAGTCTTTGTAACTGTATCTCTCTCACAATAATTTCCATACCAGGACAACGGAAGGACGGTTATGACAGCCAGACACACACACTGCATATCTGGCATAAACCTGACCAACGAGATGATTTCCTCCCAGGATGACTGACTGTTATAGTCCATCGACTCTAAGGCGGGATTCACACGAACCACTTATTAGTGGTCAGTGGCCGCCACAAAATAATGGTAAAAATAGAACACACACATCTCTATGGGTTCATGCACACGGGCCACTTTTTTGTGGTCGCCACAAAACAGTGGCGAGTTGTGGCGGGCGGAGCCATTTTTTCCGACCACGCCACTGTGGCCTGCGATAGATACCGTTGTTTCAAATGGCAGCGTGCACACGAGCCACTATCGGTGGCCACCACCCTGCTGTACAAGTATGACCTTCACGCATAACTTGTGTTCAGGACATGATGAATAAGCTCTTACATGCTTTCAGAATTAATGTTTCATTTCGTTTCACAGTTTTGCATATTAATAGATTCTGGTGTGGATTAATTACTGAAATGCATGTGGTAGTTTTATTTATTAGGAAATAGAAAGTGGAAATGTTATGTAACCGCAAAGACTGCTGAATTATGTCAATAAATTACGTCTAATGTGACTTTATATTCTTCATGTTCAGCCTTACATTAAGATTACCGCAAGTCTCTCTTCTTCTGGCACACACTTCCTCGTGTTGATATCCTGCCGTGTTATACGTGGACCAATTACTGTCATAAGATGATTAAAGCTGTCCTGTGACTTCCTGAAGTAGTCAAAAAACTTATCAGGGTGCTCTTTTAGTTCTGTAAATAATGTGTGGAATGCTACATACAGTATATAATCTGTTGCTAACTATGGAGTGAACCCAGTACTTTATTCTGCGCTTTTTGCCAAGAGAGCACAGACAGCTGCTACCTCTACGAGACCCATAACCCCACGTGCTGACCTCATTAGTGGCCGCCACCGAGTGGCTCGTGTGCAGGGTGCACCTACTCACCATTTTTCGTGGCGACCATTTTTTGTGGCGGCCACTGACCATGTCTCGTGTGAACCAAGCCTAGATTTTTGTCTTTTCTGATCTGTTTTCTGTTGTTTTTGTAGAGATGACACGATTGCCTTCAGTATACCTTCCTTTTACAACGTGTAATGAACGTGTCGTTACCTAGGTCATCTGGTTATTAAGATGGTCAGTACTGTCTTGCTGGCCCCACCCCCCGCCCCTGGACCCTCGGGATCTCCAGCACCGCCGTGAACGCCCCGGGGGAGCTGAGGCGCTCTGCATGCCGGGACTCCTGAGCTCGCCAGGGAGACCTTGGGCCCCCTGACGCTCCCCAGCCCCGCGGAGGCGAGGAGAGTAGGAGCAAGACTTGCCTCTTAAACCACCAGAGTGGAGTTAATCGAAACTACCGTGAAGGCGCCGATCACGGAGTTTGTCGGATCCGGGATGGCAGAACGAAGAGCCGAAAGAACGTGACAGATCATCCTAGGAATGACTTTGGGATGGTTTACGGGGCAGCATCCGTTTCCCTATCCTTATTGCTTCCCTTTTTGCTTATTTTTCATTTTCCTCTCTCTCTCTCTCTCTCTCTCTCTCTCTCTCTCTCTCTCTCTCTCTCTCTCTCTCTCTCTCTCTCTCTCTCTCTCTTATTGCTTCCCTTTTTGCTTATTTTGCATATTCCTCTCTCTCTCTCTCTCTCTCTCTCTCTCTCTCTCTCTCTCTCTCTCTCTCTCTCTCTCTCTCTCTCTCTCTCTCTCTCTCTCTCTCTCTTACATCATGGATTTCTTTTTGGTCCCTGAATGCAGTGCAGTAACAAGTGACTTCCGGAAAAGAGAAAGAATCCAATTCCGGGACTAACTATTGTTGAAAATAGGGGATAATAATCCACGTTAGCGTCGCCCCTCTGGCGGCGGCCATGGTGCCGGTGCCGCCGGTGTTGCGGGAAATACCTCCTCGCAGAAATAAGTCGCATATACATGCGTAAAGTTCGGTTGGAGTAGTTTAAATATGCTCCCCCACCCTAAACCCTCTGCGAGATATTTTACGACTGCGGCGGCGGCACCGTCGCCATCGCGGCCGCCGCCAGAAGAGGCGACGCTTTCGTGAATTATTATCCCCTATTTTCAACAATAAATAGTCTCTGAATTGGATTCTTTCTCTTTTCCGACAGTCACTTGTGACTGCATTCAGGGACCAAAAAGAAATCCATGATGTAAGTATTAACTTTGCCAGAGGTGGCTAAGTTTTCGTAACTTTTCCCCCAATATTGTAGTAGTAGTAGTAGTAGTAGTAGTAGTAGTAGTAGTAGTAGTAGTAGTAGTAATAACTAAAAGTAGTAGTAGTAGTGATAACTAGTAGTAGTAATATTAGTAGTAGTAATAACTAGTAGTAGTAGTAGTAGTAGTAGTAGTAGTAGTAGTAGTAATAGTAGTAGTAGTAGTAGTAGTAGTAGTAGTAGTAGTAGTAGTAGTAGTAGTAATAACTAGTAGTAGTAGTAGTAGTAGTAGTAGTAGTAGTAGTAGTAATAACTAGTAGTAGTAGTAGTAGTAGTAGTAGTAGTAGTAGTAGTAGTAGTAGTAGTAATAACTAGTAGTAGTAGTAGTAGTAGTAGTAGTAGTAGTAGTAGTAGTAGTAATAACAAGTAGTAGTAGTAGTAGTAATAACAAGTAGTAGTAGTAGCAGTAGTAATAACAAGTAGTAGTAGTAGTAGTAGTAGTAGTAGTAGTAATAACTAGTAGTAGTAGTAGTAATAATATGGACTATGAAGCCACAGTGGTGGAGAGTGACATTAGGGTGGGTCGGGAGTGACTTGAGTAGGGAAGGAAAGGGGGATCTAGACGTAATAGATGATAGGTGATTTATTGTCAGGTAGTATTAGTGATATGGTTGGATGCCACAGTCATTAGCGAACAGAGTTGGGGCTAATGACCTCCAAGCTATGGAGCCCTCCATGATTATGAGTCGGAAAAATAAACATGGGTGGAGGTATCATTTATGCAGTAGTAGTAGTAGTAGTAGTAGTAGTAGTAGTAGTAGTAGTAGTAATAACTAGTAGTAGTAGTAGTAGTAGTAGTAGTAGTAGTAGTAGTAGCCCTCCATGATTATGTGTCGGGAAAATAAACATGGGTGGAGGTATCATTTATGTTGTAGTAGTAGTAGTAGTAGTAGTAGTAGTAGTAATAACTAGTAGAAGTAGTAATAACTAGTAGTAGTAGTAGTAGTAGTAGTAATAACTAGTAGTAGTAGTAGTAGTAGTAGTAGTAGCCCTCCATGATTATGTGTCGGGAAAATAAACGTGGGTGGAGGTATCATTTATGTTGTAGTAGTAGTAGTAGTAGTAGTAGTAGTAGTAGTAGTAGTAGTAGTAGTAGTAGTAGTAGTAGTAGGTAGTAGTTGTAGTAGTAGTAGTAGATTTTGGACTCGTGGACAAAGGGCATATTTTGACATAAGGATCTTTGATCCCATGGCCAATTGCCACAGAGACCTGACCCTTGATGCAGCCCACAGAAGAAACGAACAAGAGAAGAACAGAGCATATGAAGAAAGAATACCGAATGTGGACCAGGGCTCCTTCACCCCGGTAGTATTCATGACGGCAGGAGGGATGGGACCAAGGGCGCAGAGCTTCTACGCAAGACTCGCCGAAACACTGGCGGATAAGAAACAGCAGCCAAGAAGCAGTGTGGTCGCCTGGATGAGATGCAGGCTGTCCTTCTCCCTCCTGAGGTCAGCCTTGGTCTGCCTGAGAGGAACCAGGTCACCTGCACCCAAAACCACCCGCATTGCCGACCTGGACTTTGAGGCGACGGTGGTTGATAGTCGTATCAACCACAAGCTCTGTTAACTTAAGAATAATATGTGTAGGAAGGGTTGTAATATTAAATAAAGATGGTTGTCGGCCACAATCATTGGCGGGGTGGGGCCAATGAATTGCTTTGTGAAAGGATATGAGAAAATATACCGCTCACAACGCAACTCTGATAGATGGAGGCCCGTAGTAGTAGTAGTAGAATAAATAAAAAAGTAGTAGTAGTAGTAGTAGTAGTAGTAGTAATAACTAGTAGTAGTAGTAGTAGTAGTAGTAGTAGTAATAACTAGTAGTAGTAGTAGTAGTAATAACTAGTAGCAGTAGTAGTAGTAGTAGTAGTAGTAGTAGTAGTAATAACTAGTAGCAGTAGTAGTAGTAGTAGTAGTAGTAGTAATAATAACTAGTAGTAGCAGTAGTAGTAGTAGTAGTAGTAGTAGTAGTAGTAGTAGTAGTAATAACTAGTAGTAGTAGTAGTGTGGTCGCCTGGATGAGATGCAGGCTGTCCTTCTCCCTCCTGAGGTCAGCCTTGGTCTGCCTGAGAGGAACCAGGTCACCTGCACCCAAAACCACCCGCATTGCCGACCTGGACTTTGAGGCGACGGTGGTTGATAGTCGTATCAACCACAAGCTCTGTTAGCTTAAAAGTAATATGTTTAATAAGGTTTGTAATATTAAATAAAGATGGTTGTCGGCCACAGTCATTGGCGGGGTGGGGCCAATGAATTGCTTTGTGAAAGGATATGAGAGAATATACCGCTCACAACGCAACTCTGATATAATAACTACTAGTAGTAGTAGTAGTAATAACTAGTAGTAGTAGTAGTAATAATAACTAGTAGTAGTAGTAGTAATAACTAGTAGTAGTAGTAGTAATAATAACTAGTAGTAGTAGTAGTAGTAGTAATAACTAGTAGTAGTAGTAGTAATAATAACTAGTAGTAGTAGTAGTAGTAGTAATAACTAGTAGTAGTAGTAGTAGTAGTAATAACTAGTAGTAGTAGTAGTAATAGTAGTAGTAGTAGTAGTAGTAACTAGTAAGAACTACCTCATGAGGACAGTTCCTGATGCTGCTCCGTTACTAAAACCTCTGGAAGATGCTATCAGAAACATCTTCATACCGGCGATAGCAAATGGGAGATGTCCCAGCGACCAGGAAAGAAGGTTGCTGGAGTTGCCGCCAAGAATGGGTGGGCTCGGCATCACCAACCGGCAAAATTTGGCAGAGTCTGAATTCGAGAACTCACTTCGAATCACAGCCTCCTTGACCGGATATATTATCAACCAAAATGAAAGGGGAGAAGACAACCCTCAAGATATTAGGTCACTAAGGAATGAAATCTCCAAAAACAAAGAAGAAAAACAGAGAGTCACTCTGAGTGACCTAATGAGAGAACTCCCAGAAGACACAAGGAGGAGGATAGATATTACACAGGAAGTGGACGCTTCAAACTGGCTAACCACACTACCTATCAGGGCAAAAGGCTTCAACTTAAACAAAAAAGAATTCACTGATGCCCTTGCCCTCAGGTATGGCTGGCCAGTGGATGGGCTCCCAAACATGTGTAACTGTGGCTCACCCTTCAACCAAAACCATGCCATGACATGCAAGAGAGGAGGTTTCGTCTGCATGAGACATGATGAAGTGAGAGACGTAACAGCTCAAATGCTGAAAAGAAGTCTGTCACGACGTGACTGTGGAACCCATGCTGCTCCCTCTACAAGGCGAACACCTCGCCAGACGCACCGCTAATGTTTCGAACGAAGCACGAGTGGATGTTAGCGCCAGAGGGTTTTGGACTCGTGGACAAAGGGCATACTTTGACATAAGGATCTTTGATCCCATGGCCCATTGCCACAGAGACCTGACCCTTGATGCAGCCCACAGAAGAAACGAACAAGAGAAGAACAGAGCATATGAAGAAAGAATACAGAATGTGGACCAGGGCTCCTTCACCCCGGTAGTATTCACGACGGCAGGAGGGATGGGACCAAGGGCGCAGAGCTTCTACGCAAGACTCGCCGAAACACTGGCGGATAAGAAACAACAGCCAAGAAGCAGTGTGGTCGCCTGGATGAGATGCAGGCTGTCCTTCTCCCTCCTGAGGTCAGCCTTGGTCTGCCTGAGAGGAACCAGGTCACCTGCACCCAAAACCACCCGCATTGCTGACCTGGACTTTGAGGCGACGGTGGTTGATAGTCGTATCAACCACAAGCTCTGTTAGCTTAAAAAATAAAATGTTTAGTAAAGTTTGTAATATTAAATAAAGATGGTTGTCGGCCACAGTCATTGGCGGGGTGGGGCCAATGAATTGCTTTGTGAAAGGATATGAGAAAATATACCGCTCACAACGCAATTCTAATAGATGGAGGCCCGTAAAAAAATTAAAAAAAAAAAAAAAAAAAAAAAAAAGTAGTAGTAGTAGTAACTAGTAGTAGTAGTAGTAGTAGTAGTAGTAGTAGTAGTAGTAGTAGTAGTAGTAGTAGTAACTAGTAGTAGTAGTAACTAGGCAACGTTGCGTCTGCAACACGAGCCTTGTCAGAAAATTCCACACGGGAAAAACATCCTCCACCGAGTGACCTGAATGGACTGAGACTGGCAGGATGTCACCAACCACCGAATCCAGTTATATACGAAAGGATAACAGGAGAGATGGTGTGGAAGAAGGCCCTCCAGACTCGTGGCAGCGCGGGGCCCTCAGGACTTGATGCACGGGGATGGCGAAACTTGCTGAGCAGCGCCAACTTTGGCAATGCAGCTGGTGACCTGCGCAACACCATTGCAGCACTGGCAAGAAAACTCGCCTCCTCCAGCTGCCACTATGTGGACGCCCTGACGGCATGCCGCCTCATTCCCCTGGACAAGAGGCCGGGATGCAGGCCTATAGGAGTCGGAGAAGTCCTGCGGCGCATCGTAGGCAAATGCATCATGGCTGTCGTCAAAGAAGATGTGAGAATGGCAGCAGGGAACCTCCAAGTTTGTGCGGGGCAGCAGGCAGGAGGAGAAGCAGCAGTCCATGCCATGCGGGAGATATTCGACCACGTGGAGTGCGAAGCAGTGCTTCTTGTTGACGCCAAAAATGCCTTCAACACAATAAATAGAAAGACTATGATACATAACATTAAAACCAAGTGCCCTAGCTTAGCTATGTATGTCGAAAATACCTATACATACCCGACTGACTTATACATAAATAGCCACAGTGGAAAGGTGAAAGTGTTAAAATCATCTGAGGGAACAACACAAGGTGACCCAATAGCCATGGCTATGTACGCCCTGGGCCTATCAGTCCTCCAAAATGAAATCGCGTTCGCAGAAACACGGGTGAAACAGGTGGCTTATGCGGATGACCTCTCAGGTGCTGGTAAAATCTCAGACTTAAAAGGGTGGTGGGACACTGTGAACACCGCCGGCCCTGAGATAGGATACATCCCTAACGCCACCAAGTCTGTCCTTATTGTCAAACCTGAACATTATGACCATGCCGCAGAAACTTTTAGAGGAAGTGGCGTCATTGTGACAAAAGACGGACAACGACACTTAGGTGCAGTGATTGGGACAGAGGTATATAAGAAGGAGTACGTGGGAGACAAAGTAGCTGAATGGGTGAAGGAAATAGAAGCTTTGTCTGCCATTGCCAAGACTGAGCCACACGCTGCCTATATATTCAGCGTACACCCACGGCATCCAACATCGGTGGACGTTCCTGATGCGCACCATCCCCGGCATCAGTCCACTCCTCCGACCACTGGAAAATGCCGTCAAGAATGTATTCTTGCCGGCGCTGGTGAAATATCATGCTTTGGGGGAGGAAGAGAGGGATATGCTAGCACTTCCCCCAAGACTGGGTGGGATGGGGATCACCAACCCTGAGAAGCTGGCAGATAAGGAGAACCAAAACTCCATCAGCCTTACCAGGTCACTCATCAACAGGATCATCGCTCAGGAGGCAGAGGGCGAGATAGACCAAACAGAAATAAGAGATATTAAAAGAAAAATCTCAGAAGAAAGGCAACAGGCCCAAAAAGATAAGCTGGACCGTCTTACACACCACCTGTCCACAGAAATGGGTAGAAAAATATACATTACACAGGAGGCAGCCGCCTCTAACTGGCTAACGTCATTACCAATCAGAGGAAAAGGCTTCAGCCTCAACAAACAAGAATTTGTCGTCGCCGTTGCTCTGATATTTGGCTGGCCGATTGAGGGACTGCCTGATCTCTGTGCATGTGGATCACCAAAGGGAGGCTTCGTCTGTATTCGACACGATGAAGTGAGGGATCTGACAGCCAGCATGCTCGGGGAAGTATGCCAAGACGTCACTACCGAGCCGGCACTGCTTCCACTGGACGGCGAACACCTTCGGTACAGGACGGCCAATACCTCACAGAAGGCACGGGTTGATGTAAGTGCCCGCGGATTCTGGGTGCGCGGACAGCGGGCGTTCATGGACATCCGCATATTCGACCCGATGGCTGCCTGTCACCGTGAGCTGCCCCTGCAAGCCGCCCACCACAGGAACGAGCAGGAGAAGACAAGGTCATACGGTGAAAGAATCCAACATGTGGATCAGGGCAGCTTCACCCCCCTCGTCTTCACCACATCCGGCGGGATGGGTCCCAGGGCCCAATGCTTCTACACACGCCTCGCGGAACTAATCTCAGAAAAGAAGCAACAGCCAAGGAGCCACGTTGTCGCCTGGATGAGGTGTCGCCTCTCGTTCTCCCTGCTCAGGTCGGCCATCCTATGTCTCAGGGGCACCAGACACTCTGGCCCAAAAGCCACCACCATCTCCAATATGGACTATGAAGCCACAGTGGTGGAGAGTGACATTAGGGTGGGTCGGGAGTGACTTGAGTAGGGAAGGAAAGGGGGATCTAGACGTAATAGATGATAGGTGATTTAGTGTCAGGTAGTATTAGTGATATGGTTGGATGCCACAGTCATTAGCGAACAGAGTTGGGGCTAATGACCTCCAAGCTATGGAGCCCTCCATGATTATGTGTCGGGAAAATAAACAAGGGTGGAGGTATCATTTATGTAGTAGTAGTAGTAGTAGTAGTAGTAGTAGTAGCAGCAGTAGTAGCAGTAGTAGTAGTAGTAGTAGTAGTAGTAGTAGTAGTAGTAGTAGTAGTAGTAGTAGTAGTAGTAGTAGTAGTAGTAGTAGTAGTAGTAGTAGTAGTAGTACAGGTAACTCTCGATTTACGCGAGTATTGCGTTCTTGGAGAGGTCGCGTAAATAAAAAACAATGTAAATCAAACAAGAGGTAGGTTTCTGTCAAAAAAAAAAAAAACGTATTTTTCAGCCTATAGCGCGCACCTTTTTCACATAAAAAATGCCTGAAAGTTTAGCCCTGCGCGTTATACGCTGAATGTACAAATTTTTAATGATTTTTTTCTTCTTTGGGGTGTTTTTAAGGGTCTTTTTTGTCTTATCCAATAACAACGGCAAACTTTCCTTTATCATTGTATATAATCCTTCACAGTCCATAGCTGTCTCATAATATGTTACCATAGAATACAGGGTGATCTAATAACTACTATACAAAATTGAAATCGATGGAGGCTTGCCCATGCCTTGTTGTTATCCCGTTTTTCCGTCGGGCGCCATTTGTATGATCTTGATCTTGATGTCACAGGTGGCTTGATTGTATGACTAAGGAGCAGTACAAGCTACATAAAAAATCATATTGGAAAAAAATATCCATGTGTTCATTATTAATTATTAATATTAGTGAGAATAATGGGGTAAATATGATATCAGAAACTGTACATCATGAGTCTTGTACGAGGAGATATTTCGCGCAATACCAGCCAGGCCGCCATTTGCATTGTTTACAAACCACGCAACTACACCCATACAACAAACAGCTGCATGGCGTGTGTCACCAGAAACGTGTGAATTGTGTCTTGCCTAGTTCTCTGTCATAACCTACGAGTGATGGTGGGAATAATATGCTTATTCACTTCATTCAGTGGAGAGAGAGAGAGAGAGAGAGAGAGAGAGAGAGAGAGAGAGAGAGAGAGAGAGAGAGAGAGAGAGAGAATATCCATATCACCGAGATATCCACTCAGGCACTCAGTCTCAGCCTCACTCGTGTGAGGAAGAAATGAGGGACACCATGAGTGGCTAGCTAGTATTGGTACCGGTACCGAGCAGTCTGGTACCGGTGCTGTACCATATAGCTAGTACCGTTAGTACCGGTACCTGCCCACCCCTACTGTTGAGTAGCGTGGCAGCGTGGGTACTGTATTGTTGTTCAAGTGGCGCGCGGGAAGAACTGAGCTCTGCTGTGTGGCCGCGGCGCTATGTGAGTCCAGTTGCGTGAGACATCTGGTGGCCACTCCATAAAATATCGCGTTTAAGTGGAAAAAACGTGTAAATATTTTTTTTTATTTTTTATTTTGGACCCCGCGTTATTTCAAAAACGCGTAAACCAAACACGCGTAAATCGAGAGTTACCTATAGTAGCAGCAGTAGTAGCAGTAGTAGTAGTAGTAGTAGTAGTAGCAGCAATAGTAGTAGTAGTAGTAGTAGTAGTAGTAGTAGTAGTAGTAGTAGTAGTAGTAGTAGTAGTAGTAGCAGCAGTAGTAGTAGTAGTAGTAGTAGTAGTAGTAGTAGTAGTAGTAATAGTAATAGTAGTAGTAGTAGTAGTAGTAGTAGTAGTAGTAGTAGTAATAGTAGTAGTAGTAGTAGTAGTAGTAGTAGTAGTAGTAGTAGTAGTAGTAGTAGTAGTAGTAGTAGTAGTAGTAGTAATAGTAGTAGTAGTAGTAGTAGTAGTAGCAGCAGCAGTAGTAGTAGTAGTAGTAATAGTAGTAGTTAGACCAAATCTGAGTATTGTTCCGTGTCTGTTAGGTCTTGCTTGGGAGGCGGTGGCCGAGTGGTTAGCGTGTGGACGTTGTGAGACCGGGGACCTACTCGAGTCCCACCGATGCATGCTGACAATTTTCAAGCATCACCGAGTGGCGGAAGATCACCCACGTGCTGCCCAGACCTTCAATCAATCCTTACTTCAGCGAGGTCGGTCAAGAGGAGCACCGGAGGGCAGCATGGGCCAGGCAAGAGTCATACATGCCACTACGGGCTGGGGTCGCTCAAGAGACGCCCTCAGGAAAGCCTACCGGCGCTAAAAAAAAAAAAAAAAGTCTCGTCCACGATCTGTCACCTGCCCGCACGCCACGCGCAAGGTCACCGACCTTTATGAATTTTAACTGTCATAATGATGTATAAGTATGACCTTCACGCATAAATTGTGTTCAAGACTTACATGCTTTCAGAATTAAGGTTTCATTTCGTTTCACAATTTTGCATATTAATAGATTCTGGTGTGGATTAATTACTGAAATGCATGTGGTAGTTTTATTTATTAGGAAGTAGAAAGCGGAAATGTTATGTAACCGCAAAGACTGCTGAATTATGTCAATAAATTACGTACATCTAATGTGACGTTATATTCTTCATGTTCAGCCTTACATTAAGATTACCGCAAGTCTCTTCAACTGTCACACACTTCCTCGTGTTGATATCCTGTCGTGTTATACGTGGACCAATTACTGTCAAAGATGATCAAAGCTGTCCTGTGACTTCCTGAAGTAGTCAAAAAACTTATCAGGGTGCTCTTTTAGTTATGTAAATGATGTGTGGAATGCTACATATAGTATATAATCTGTTGCTAACTATGGGGTGAACCCAGTACTTTCTTCTGCGCTTTTTGCCAAGAGAGCACAGACAGCTGCTACCTCTACGAGACCCATAACCCCACGTACTGACCTCATTAGTGGCCGCCACCGAGTGGCTCGTGTGCAGGGTGCACCTACTCACCATCTTTCGTGGCGACCATTTTTTGTGGTGGCCACATTTTGTGGCGGCCACTGACCACTAAAAAATGTCTCGTGTGAACCCAACCTAGCTTGAGCCCTGTGGCTTGGCCCGGGAAAACCCTCATTGTTTACAGATCTAGCGATGACCTGCGCATGGCGACCTGTCTCACTGTGAGTCTGTACGTTATCTATTTATGGAATATATATACATTCATAATACGACTGCATGGTGTTATGAATGACTTGTGATTACATGGAAAGACAACGACTCAGTAAACCTTCCATATCACTTGGCAACGGGGCTCATGCGACGGTGCCGCCTGACGTACCTTGTCAACTGGCGCCAGGCCGCACCCTGCACAGCCATGCAAAAGAGAGAGAGAGAGAGAGAGAGAGAGAGAGAGAGAGAGAGAGAGAGAGAGAGAGAGAGAGAGAGAGAGAGAGAGAGAGAGAGAGAGAGAGAGAGATGTAGCGACCCTCTCTGAGGAGAGTAATGGAATGATGTGGCACCAGCGCGGTCTCGTGGGGAATCCCTGAGTCTTGCTCAAGTTAAAATTGATAGACTACAGCAAAACCATTTTCTCAGTGGGCTTGCAGGAAGTGTATAAACTTTGTATCCCCTCTGTGGCCTGTTCCTACAGCCGAAGGCTAGGCAGTAAGGCAATGCTACATTAAAAAATAGCCAAATTCGCTTTCAAAATAGGTAAAATTATGTTTTTAATACTTCAGTTCAAAGTCGGCGCGGTGCTCGACGGGCCATTAGTGGCGCCCAGCGGTCTTATACAGTATACACAGGGCCTCGTATGTCGGTACTCTCTCTGTCAAGGGACTCTATATATTGTATAGGTGTCGTGCACGAGATAAATAAACTATTGTTCACACATCGCAGCGGGCAGCGTATGATGTGACGTCACCGCGGCGGCCCCGCGAGGCATCGGTGGAGGTGGAGTGGTGCCTGTGGTGGACAAAACACCAAGGCAAGTGGTGCCGTGGTGGACAAAACACCAAGGCAAGTGGTGCCGTGGTGGACAAAACACCAAGGCAAGTGGTGCCGTGGTGGACAAAACACCAAGGCAAGTGGTGCCGTGGTGGACAAAACACCAAGGCAAGTGGTGCCGTGGTGGACAAAACACCAAGGCAAGTGGTGCCGTGGTGGACAAAACACCAAGGCAAGTGGTGCCGTGGTGGACAAAACACCAAGGCAAGTGGTGCCGTGGTGGACACAACACCAAGGCAAGTGGTGCCGTGGTGGACAAAACACCAAGGCAAGTGGTGCCGTGGTGGACAAAACACCAAGGCAAGTGGTGCCGTGGTGGACACAACACCAAGGCAAGTGGTGCCGTGGTGGACAAAACACCAAGGCAAGTGGTGCCGTGGTGGACAAAACACCAAGGCAAGTGGTGCCGTGGTGGACAAAACACCAAGGCAAGTGGTGCCGTGGTGGAAAAACAACCAAGGCAAGTGGTGCCGTGGTGGACAAAACACCAAGGCAAGTGGTGCCGTGGTGGACAAAACACCAAGGCAAGTGGTGCCGTGGTGGACAAAACACCAAGGCAAGTGGTGCCGTGGTGGACACAACACCAAGGCAAGTGGTGCCGTGGTGGACAAAACACCAAGGCAAGTGGTGCCGTGGTGGACAAAACACCAAGGCAAGTGGTGCCGTGGTGGACACAACACCAAGGCAAGTGGTGCCGTGGTGGACAAAACACCAAGGCAAGTGGTGCCGTGGTGGACACAACACCAAGGCAAGTGGTGCCGTGGTGGACAAAACACCAAGGCAAGTGGTGCCGTGGTGGACACAACACCAAGGCAAGTGGTGCCGTGGTGGACACAACACCAAGGCAAGTGGTGCCGTGGTGGACACAACACCAAGGCAAGTGGTGCCGTGGTGGACACAACACCAAGGCAAGTAGTGCCGTGGTGGACACAACACCAAGGCAAGTGGTGCCGTGGTGGACACAACACCAAGGCAAGTGGTGCCGTGGTGGACAAAACACCAAGGCAAGTGGTGCCGTGGTGGACAAAACACCAAGGCAAGTGGTGCCGTGGTGGACACAGCACCAAGGCAAGTGGTGCCGTGGTGGACAAAACACCAAGGCAAGTGGTGCCGTGGTGGACAAAACACCAAGGCAAGTGGTGCCGTGGTGGACAAAACACCAAGGCAAGTGGTGCCGTGGTGGACAAAACACCAAGGCAAGTGGTGCCGTGGTGGACAAAACACCAAGGCAAGTGGTGCCGTGGTGGACAAAACACCAAGGCAAGTGGTGCCGTGGTGGACACAACACCAAGGCAAGTGGTGCCGTGGTGGACAAAACACCAAGGCAAGTGGTGCCGTGGTGGACAAAACACCAAGGCAAGTGGTGCCGTGGTGGACACAACACCAAGGCAAGTGGTGCCGTGGTGGACAAAACACCAAGGCAAGTGGTGCCGTGGTGGACAAAACACCAAGGCAAGTGGTGCCGTGGTGGACACAACACCAAGGCAAGTGGTGCCGTGGTGGACAAAACACCAAGGCAAGTGGTGCCGTGGTGGACAAAACACCAAGGCAAGTGGTGCCGTGGTGGACACAACACCAAGGCAAGTGGTGCCGTGGTGGACAAAACACCAAGGCAAGTGGTGCCGTGGTGGACAAAACACCAAGGCAAGTGGTGCCGTGGTGGACACAACACCAAGGCAAGTGGTGCCGTGGTGGACAAAACACCAAGGCAAGTGGTGCCGTGGTGGACACAACACCAAGGCAAGTGGTGCCGTGGTGGACAAAACACCAAGGCAAGTGGTGCCGTGGTGGACAAAACACCAAGGCAAGTGGTGCCGTGGTGGACACAACACCAAGGCAAGTGGTGCCGTGGTGGACACAACACCAAGGCAAGTGGTGCCGTGGTGGACACAACACCAAGGCAAGTGGTGCCGTGGTGGACACAACACCAAGGCAAGTGGTGCCGTGGTGGACACAACACCAAGGCAAGTGGTGCCGTGGTGGACACAACACCAAGGCAAGTGGTGCCGTGGTGGACACAACACCAAGGCAAGTGGTGCCGTGGTGGACACAACACCAAGGCAAGTGGTGCCGTGGTGGACACAACACCAAGGCAAGTGGTGCCGTGGTGGACACAACACCAAGGCAAGTGGTGCCGTGGTGGACACAACACCAAGGCAAGTGGTGCCGTGGTGGACACAACACCAAGGCAAGTGGTGCCGTGGTGGACACAACACCAAGGCAAGTGGTGCCGTGGTGGACACAACACCAAGGCAAGTGGTGCCGTGGTGGACACAACACCAAGGCAAGTGGTGCCGTGGTGGACACAACACCAAGGCAAGTGGTGCCGTGGTGGACACAACACCAAGGCAAGTGGTGCCGTGGTGGACACAACACCAAGGCAAGTGGTGCCGTGGTGGACACAACACCAAGGCAAGTGGTGCCGTGGTGGACACAACACCAAGGCAAGTGGTGCCGTGGTGGACACAACACCAAGGCAAGTGGTGCCGTGGTGGACACAACACCAAGGCAAGTGGTGCCGTGGTGGACACAACACCAAGGCAAGTGGTGCCGTGGTGGACACAGCAACCCCAAGGCAAGTGGTGCCGTGGTGGACACAACACCAAGGCAAGTGGTGCCGTGGTGGACACAACACCAAGGCAAGTGGTGCCGTGGTGGACACAACACCAAGGCAAGTGGTGCCGTGGTGGACAAAACACCAAGGCAAGTGGTGCCGTGGTGGACACAACACCAAGGCAAGTGGTGCCGTGGTGGACAAAACACCAAGGCAAGTGGTGCCGTGGTGGACAAAACACCAAGGCAAGTGGTGCCGTGGTGGACAAAACACCAAGGCAAGTAGTGCCGTGGTGGACAAAACACCAAGGCAAGTGGTGCCGTGGTGGACAAAACACCAAGGCAAGTGGTGCCGTGGTGGACAAAACACCAAGGCAAGTGGTGCCGTGGTGGACAAAACACCAAGGCAAGTGGTGCCGTGGTGGACAAAACACCAAGGCAAGTGGTGCCGTGGTGGACAAAACACCAAGGCAAGTGGTGCCGTGGTGGACACAACACCAAGGCAAGTGGTGCCGTGGTGGACAAAACACCAAGGCAAGTGGTGCCGTGGTGGACAAAACACCAAGGCAAGTGGTGCCGTGGTGGACAAAACACCAAGGCAAGTGGTGCCGTGGTGGACAAAACACCAAGGCAAGTGGTGCCGTGGTGGACAAAACACCAAGGCAAGTGGTGCCGTGGTGGACACAACACCAAGGCAAGTGGTGCCGTGGTGGACACAACACCAAGGCAAGTGGTGCCGTGGTGGACACAACACCAAGGCAAGTGGTGCCGTGGTGGACAAAACACCAAGGCAAGTGGTGCCGTGGTGGACACAACACCAAGGCAAGTGGTGCCGTGGTGGACTAACACCAAGGCAAGTGGTGCCGTGGTGGACAAAACACCAAGGCAAGTGGTGCCGTGGTGGACACAACACCAAGGCAAGTGGTGCCGTGGTGGACACAACACCAAGGCAAGTGGTGCCGTGGTGGACAAAACACCAAGGCAAGTGGTGCCGTGGTGGACAAAACACCAAGGCAAGTGGTGCCGTGGTGGACAAATCACCAAGGCAAGTGGTGCCGTGGTGGACACAGCACCAAGGCAAGTGGTGCCGTGGTGGACAAAACACCAAGGCAAGTGGTGCCGTGGTGGACAAAACACCAAGGCAAGTGGTGCCGTGGTGGACACAGCACCAAGGCAAGTGGTGCCGTGGTGGACAAAACACCAAGGCAAGTGGTGCCGTGGTGGACAAAACACCAAGGCAAGTGGTGCCGTGGTGGACAAAACACCAAGGCAAGTGGTGCCGTGGTGGACACAGCACCAAGGCAAGTGGTGCCGTGGTGGACACAGCACCAAGGCAAGTGGTGCCGTGGTGGACAAAACACCAAGGCAAGTGGTGCCGTGGTGGACACAGCACCAAGGCAAGTGGTGCCGTGGTGGACAAAACACCAAGGCAAGTGGTGCCGTGGTGGACACAGCACCAAGGCAAGTGGTGCCGTGGTGGACACAACACCAAGGCAAGTGGTGCCGTGGTGGACAAAACACCAAGGCAAGTGGTGCCGTGGTGGACACAGCACCAAGGCAAGTGGTGCCGTGGTGGACACAGCACCAAGGCAAGTGGTGCCGTGGTGGACACAGCACCAAAGCAAGTGGTGCCGTGGCTAGGGATGGGCAAGTACCGTTAATTTGAGTACCGGTAGTATAGGTACCGAAAACTTTGGTACCGTTAGTACCGGTACCGGTACCGGTACCCGAAGGGTATTTTTTTTTATCTATGACTTCTGATGAAATTCCCAAATAAATTTCCTGTAAAGAAAACTCTCTCTCTCTCTCTCTCTCTCTCTCTCTCTCTCTCTCTCTCTGAATGAAGTACCTGGTACCGCGAGGAATCGATTCCTCGCGATACCCGGTACCGGTACCTGGTACCGCGAAGCCTCATGGAGTCATGATCAGTTGGGTGCCAGGAAGCGTCATGATCACTCGGCACTGCGCATTGCCGCTAGTACCGGTACCGTCTGGATCTTAGTGACGCTCGGCGCTCGCCCGCCCGCCTCCATGTGGTATTTCGCGGTATGGGCCCTGTATGGAGACGCTGAGTCACTGCCTCGCTGACCGTCACCCCAAGTTCCCACCATTTTGTCCTGCTTTCCGTTTCCATCACAGCTCCCGTTTCCATTATTTTATTATTTGATTTAGTTATTGGAGTTACTGGATAATTCTTCATGTCCGATTCTTTTTCTCTTTTAGGTTGCTAATAAATATTGTTATTGATATTAGACTATGATCGAGTACCCATATCACCGAGATATCCACTCACTGAGTGGTGATCTCTCTCTCTCTCTCTCTCTCTCTCTCTCTCTCTCTCTCTCTCTCTCTCTGAATGAAGTGAATATTTATTTTTTTCGATAAAAAATAGCATGTATAGTTATTATGGATGTACTCGATCATAGTGTAATAACAATAACAATATTTAGTAGCAACCTAAAAAAAAATCGGACATGAAGAATTATCAATAAATCCAATAAATAAATCCGAGCAATCTGGTACCGGTACCGAGCATTCTGGTACCGGTACCGTACCGTTTAGCTGGTACCGTTAGTACCGGTACTGGTACCGGTACCTGCCCACCCCTAGCCGTGGCGGCCACAGCGGCGAGCAGAGGAAGAGGACGCGTCCGCCGATAGTGATCAGTTTGTCTTATTTATATTAGGTGTCGTTTATCGTTCGCGGTCCTCGTCGTCCTCGTCGAGAAAGTCAAGACCTCAACGTAGCTAGGAGGCGGCCAGGCAGCAGGTAAGCCCAGGCATGACGTGAATATATGTGGATAAGTTGCAAGGTTCCGCGGGCACTGGCTGGTGGGCGGAAATGGGAGGCGCGGCGGGCATAGCAGTGTTTACCTGTCTGTGCCTGTCTGTGTTTCTTGGTGGCTTGATATCCTGTGTAAGGCTTTACTTCCCTTTTCGTTTTGTATGTGTTAGCTTCTGTTGCAGACTAGCCGTGGGAGTTGCCTTTCTAAGTACTATCAGTCATCCGGGGTTCAGTACTTGGCCGTAGCCTAGCCGGATGGCCGCACTCTCCGGCCGCCACCATTTTTCCGGTTCATTTTTCTCGGTGGTTTAATTGATATTGTCATTATTTGGCGTATTATTTGTTGCCTAACCACCTTTCTGCGTGAGGTGTCTTGTGTGTGTTTGCCCAGAGCAGGTGAAGAGGATTCAAGGTGAAGACGGAAAAGGAGAAACAGGACATTAATTGATTAGTAACTTACTCAGTGATTTGCGGCGGTTCTTTATATTTTCTTTTTTTCTGTATTATTATAATTATTATTATTATTTTTTTACGTTCAGCCCACAGCGCCAATATGCTTTCTTGATGGGGCCTTCGGTCAGCATCAGCCGTACAATCGTGGGACACAAGTGTTGACACACTGTCCATTGAGTTTCGTTCAGCGGCCCCGACTTTAAAATTTATACACCGCATGGAAGGAGGCTAATGTTCAGATCTGTCACTTCATATACACTCTCCATAATTTATTAGATATGAATTTGTCAGTTGTGCTCACTGATAACAACTTTTAAATTCGCTGACGAAAATGTCTCTTTACATTTCGTTCAAATTTAGTCATTGACAGCTAAAGTTGTTTACAACGCTTTTATGCATTTGAATAAATGTTGTATTCATTTCTGCAACGACCTCGCCAAGAAAATACGAAGAAAACTATGATAATTTGCACAAATATTCTGATATGGTCTAAAAATATATAATGATACCAGCATTTAACTCTCGCTTGACAATGTTATGCAATGACGTCATCGACTATACCAGGCGGCACATTTAGGAAACTAGTAGGCTATTATGAATTGAACTGAAATACAGAGCTATTATTTTGCATTTAAGAATATTAAACGATTTGTTTGCATTTACGAAACTAGGCTATTACTTTGCATTTACGAATACTAAGTTATTATTATGCATTTAAGAAAAGTAGGCTATTATTTTACAGTAACTTTTTCTCTTAAGAGAAATTCATCTCTCTCTCTCTCTCTCTCTCTCTCTCTCTCTCTCTCTCTCTCTCCAGAATGCACACTGATGACCAAAGCCAAGCAAAATTTAGCTTATGGAATGCAGAAAATCTTATTACAGAGCGTGCACTAGTGGAAACAAGAGCATTCATAACAGATTTTTCTTAAAAAAACAATCGTCGTGCAGTTGATGCTCTCAGTTTCATAAGAAAAATCCTTAAGTAATATCTCTCTCACACCCACACACTCTTTGATTCTTGAGCACACCCACAGACACACATACATACGTCACATATAACTCGAATGTAGCTCTGCTGGATAGTTGCCGTCTTTCGCTAGCGGCGGCCGAAACATTTTGGAAACTGTGTCATCACTTATGTCCCCCGACTGTACATGAGGCTTCCAGTTCTGGCTGCTTCAACAGAGGACAGGTCCAGACAATTGCTTTGGAACAGACCACCGTGATCGCAGACATTATCCCATGAGTCAAAGAACCCTGCGTCGAGTTCCTTGCAAGAGTCTTTAGTCGGCTAATAGCCGACTTATCATATTTTTATTCTTATTATCACACGTTTTGTCCTCACAGCAGGTAACAATAAGTGAATATAAGAACTAGTGCGAACGGTATCACAAGTATTTATCGAAAATAATTGCTGAACAAACCTAACACATCTCCCAAAGGAGAGGGGGTGGAGGGTCGCCTCCTACTGTGCCCCCTTACCTTACGTAATACAACCTCTCATTATTTGACCTGCCGTCTCCAGCAATCCCTGACTGCGTTAAACCATTTCTGAAAGATTGCTCAGGTAAACAGAACAATGTTTTGCTGGAAAGAACCAACACTGAGAAAGATTATAATGTTTTAATGATTACTTCAGTATTACATACCTTTAATCATTATTTTCCTTATATGCTATGGTATCAAATGGCATTAAAGTCTGAAAACAGAAAATAAAATATAACATTATTTTTCCTATCTTACTCTTTAACAGATGAGGTTTTATCTTCGGTGATTTTGTCCCACTTATGTCAGTCCTACGAGGGTTTTGATTGATTCCCCGTCAAAATGATGTTTCCCACTCCCATATCCCCCCTCTCCCTCTCTCTCTCCCCCCCGCCACACACACACACACACACACACACACACATGCACAAACATACACACACACGAAAGGCAGAACCCAACCCCCGAGGGCCACAACTCACGCCCAGTAGCCATTCACTGCTGGGGAGGCAGGGGGGAGGGTTCTTATGGAGAATGCTCGTCCGTCTCCACTCTGTCCGGGAATCGAACCAAGAACCTCTTGGTTATGAGCCGAGCTCACTAACCACTATGCTACATAATCTTTAAATTGTATTTTTTGTGGGTGTTTTATATGTGACCTAATCCCGTTGCCCCTGTTGAGTTTGAGCTTAACTTCTTGCGATGTTCCTATGAAGGAGAACATAAGAACATAAGAACGCAGGAGTCTGCAAGAGGCCGGTAGGCCTGTACGAGGCAGCTCCTCGTACTGTAGACTGGATTGGCCGAAGAGCGCGAAGCTCCTCCCGTCAATCCGAGAGACTCGCTTCGCGTGGTCAGGTGGACAATTTTGACAGCATAAGTTGTTAAGTATGTAGAGCATGTATAATTTTTTTCCGCTTTCACAAATAACTTGATAGGGTCTTTCAAAACGAGTTGCAAATTTATTGTTCACTTCATGTATTTGAATCAACACATCATCTAGCGCTACAACTCTGGATAATCGCCACTGTTGGATTTTGATTTTTTGTTGTGTGCATAACATTCAAATATGGAGAGTGTTGCTATATGCTCAATCGTGCAATCATATCCATGATGCACTGTGCAAATTACTTTGTTGTGAATACTTTAAAATGTTAAAATGGTCAGCAGTAAAATAGCTGGCGTAACAAGAATCCAATGCAGAGATTGCATTCATTACTAATGGGCAGCTATATAGTGGTTCTGGAACAGCATTCTACCGAGCAGAGTGCATGACACTCATCTGCTCGAAATTTGCACTTCTGCAAGCTGGGTAACACAAAAATCGACCAACTGAAAGTTTCTTTCTCAAATATTTCGATGTCTTCAGTATCTTATGCGTGCGACGATCATCCAGCGTATAGTTGCCCAGTAGGGGAAGGTGGGGCAAAATGGCACAGGTGGGTAGTTATGGACCACCCCGTTTTCTGTGTTTTTAACTTCCGTTAGCTATTGATAATGATATGGAGTTACTCCTCAGCTCATTAGTCAGCTGTAACATCGGGGCAAATTTGGACGCCGTCGTTTGTTTGTGTGTGAAAAATCCCAGAATATTTTATCACCAGCTGATCTATTGGTAAGGGTCTGATAAAATCGTGTTTGTAGGAATACTGTGACTCATAATTTAATGTGTTATTGCATGATTCTTTGGTGTTACTCTGTGAATGAGTCTGACTACTGAAACATTTTTCTGCACCACCATTGTTCCGCTGAGACTGTTGTTAACATTTTCATTGCCCTTGGGGCAAAACGGCCCACTTAACAATAATCAATTTTTGCTGCTAACTAACTCACAACTTCACTGAACAAAGATAAAGACAAAGTGTTCTCTGTTTCTTTTATATATATATATATATATATATATATATATATATATATATATATATATATATATATATATATATATATATATATATATATATATATATATATATATATATATTAATTTTATGTTTAGGAAGGTAATGTCACTTTTCATTTGTGAGTTCATGCTGTTTATGCTATTGAGCAAAAGAACAATATTTTTTGTAATGGATAAAGAACTTTTATGTTCAGAAAGGTAATTTCACTTTCACTTGTGAGTAGTTTCATGAGAGTTCGTTGGTGTTCATGCTGTTGAGCCACAGATCATTTATTTTGTAATGGAAGAACTTTTACGTTCAGGAAGGTAATATCACTTCATTTGTGAGTAGTTTATAGGAATTCATTGTTGCTCATGCTTCTGAGCCTAAGAGCAATTATTTTCTATTGAAATACGAACTAGATTATTTTAGTTTTATGTTAAGTAATCTTTCTAGTGTGATTCTCTATCAAAACGTATGTTTTGGCATGTTACCAAGCACATTCATATGAGGGCCATTTTGCCCCATATGTGAGGTCCGTTTTGCCCCACCCTTTGTACAAAATGGCCCACCTGTGGCTTTGTTTTTTATTCTCATGAGTAAAGGATCCAAAGTGGTTCTTCCAAAGATAGTTTATTTTGTTTAATGATGAATATAGATTGCAAAAACACCAATTATCTCTGAATATAGTACAAAATTGCTCCAAAATTTGGAGTGAAACCTTAAGGGTGCCGTTTTGCCCCACCTTCCCCTACGAAAGCAGCATTACGCTGTAGGACGGCTTGGACACACAGCAAGATGAGAAGGGCACCAGAGATGTAACGACTCATTAGTTGTGCAATACAAGGCATGAAAACCGATTCTCTATGACAGCCGAAAAAGTTGATAGGAATAAACCTCACTTTTGTTCCCCACTCTTTTAAGTCTTGCTAGCCTTCAGTGTCGATCTTGTCCCTGCTTTTCACATCATGCTTGTAACTGAGATTATCAATGCCGCCTGCCTTAGACTTCTTAGACTTGATTCTGTCCTCCCAGTAACGTTCGTCCACGTCCTGAAGTGTCTCAGGTAGCGGCTTCTTGTTCGTCTCCGGCAGCGGCAGCACCAGCATGCTCGCCAGGATACCCGAGCACCCGAACACCAACCCGGGGGCCCACGGGCTGAAGCTTGCCTGGGGGGAAGAACAAACACATAAAGAAGGGCAGGAAGGCGATTATCTTATGCACTCATATTCCTGGTGTGTGTGTGTGTGTGTGTGTGTGTGTGTGTGTGTGTGTGTGTGTGTGTGTGTGTGTGTGTGTGTGTGTGTTCGTTCGTTCTAGCGTTGGCTCATTGTACTCTATATATTCTGAACTTTAACTTGGTCTTCTACTTGGCAATGGCCATCTTGAATTATTTCACGAGACAAAGAAATAAGGGAAAGGGGAACATACCAGGATAAAGTAAAACATAATCACAACGCGCCTCCTACCCTCCTACCTAAAGAGCATATAGAAGACGCCCCAAAGAGTGATCAGTCTAGGCTTGGAAAGTGTCTTAACAACGGCAACCCAAAGTGTGGCTTTGTGTGTACCGTGAGACCAAAATTTCTTCCATGATATGCCAAATTATAAAAGATGATGATGAAAGAGATGACACAAAACAGATATAATATATATATTATGAAATGGTTTGCGTGAGTGATGATTTTTTCTCATTAATTTGCTTAGAGGGGCCTTTAAGAAACATGATCCCCGCAGCTACCGGGTTAAAACTCCGCTCTTGAAACCTTTGATAAAGTCATAGGAGAGAAGAAATACAAACGAAAGAAGGTGGTTTAAGAAGTTACCAGTGAAAGGAATGAAACTAAAAAGCAAAACAAAAAACTGGTAACCATGCACAAAAGGAAAATGTCGCAGCTTCTCGATACTGATTCAGACTATTCCTTGATACTAACTACAGGAGGGAAGGCGGCACTCGACTGCTCAGCTCATGCAAGGTGAGAACGAGGGCCTTGTAGCTCATTTCTTCTAGCCTCTGACTCTGGGCCGCCGTCGAGTAGCCAGAGATCACACATATGATCACTCTTAATTTTGATCAAGATTAAGTACTGATGAGCAGTCTGATTATACGTTGTAGGAAAAAGAAAACAAATAAAAGTGGCATAATGAAGGAGATGGTTCATCCCAACATTGTATGAAGCTGACTACCAGAACCTTACAAGGTAACTGCATAAAACTGGTGTGGAGATGGACATTAAAAATGACTGACACCATAGAGCATAGAATGGTGAGGAGTAAATGCATGGAGGACTCACGAAAATGGTTGTGATGAGCGGCGAGAACATGAAGCCGATTGATCCCACAGTGTTGACAAGAGCAAAGCCCCTCGCACGGGCCTGCGTCGGGAAGAGCTCAGGAGCGTAGATAAAGTTCACCTGCCAAAAGTAGCCAATGTCAGTCATACCAACCACTTACAGTCCTCACAGCCTGGTAATAAATCAATCTATCGAGGCATGCGCCAGGTTGTGTCGAACGACGCCGCAAATCTCCATCCAGGCCCTCTTACCATCCCAAGTACCTCATGGCGGGATCTATAGACTTGCTCAAGCCACAAGCTCTGCGGGCGACCCCTTAGCCTCCTTCACTCGGGGTTGTCTCTTAAAGAAACAGCCCGCTAGGCTGGTCGACTTATATGTAGCATGCCATATTCCCTTATAGTATAGTGGAACTTTGCAGGTAACAGGCCTAGAATCAGTCTCACAAAGTAATCGTCGGTTTGACACAAGTCATTCTAGCGATATCGCATAGCTTTGCGTAGCCAGTTATTACCCAACGCATTAATTCGCTTCATTAAGTCACTGTTCAGTGTCCATGTCTCGCAGCCACCACCACCATAACCACCTTGAAGATCCGAATCTTTGTCTTTAAGCACAGGTATCTACAACGCCATATACTCGTGCTGAGCGAGTCCATGGAGTCTTACGGCGGATTTGCCAAACCAATCCGCCGTAAGACTTCTTGAGACCTGACGTTGTTCTGAACTGCGCTACCGAAGTAGGCGAAATTTTCCAAGATATCAATGTCCTCACCACAAGCATGAGCAGACTGTATTGTTACATCTGGCAAGGCTCCAAACACCTGTACATGTGTCTTGACCCGAGCAGTGAAGTATACCAAAGCTTCGCCTTCTCGTTCAGTGCTTCGAGAGCCATCACCAGAACCTCCAGCGACTTCGCAGATATTACAGCATTATCGCCAAAAGTAAACAAGGTCAGTGACCCTGGTACTGCCAATATATGCTCCACAATAATTTTGATTCACATTTTAGAGTAATGAGATATTAATACAGATACTGCACATCTACACACACACAAAAAAATATTGTCACAATTTCTACAGGGCTCAAGTCACATTTCCTATATACACCAAGAAAGGCAGCGAGTCACAATTCCTACAGAATTCCAGTCAGTCATTCTACATTGGGAGAGAAGTCTGGTTCACGTTCAGACACGAGTCAAGTCGAGGAAGGACGACACCAACTTTTCCCCAACTAAGGAGAGATGGCATTTTTAGGCCTTGTGCTCCACTGCGGTCATCCTGTCCAGGGCAGTGGTTTTTCTGCCCTGCCGACACGTTGCCTCCTGTGCAGGTTGAAAAGCTACTCTTCTAGTAGCAGCACATCATAACCCTGTAAAATGTCCCTCTTGTCGCAATATCATGCATGACAGGATTGAGGTATTAATTCAAAAAGTTCCTTTGAAATTATTGTTCTCAAGAAATCCGGTTTTACCTTATTTTACAGTGTCAGTTGATGTACCTATGTTAAAGAAAAAAAATCCCACATTCATATTCTCAAGCGTTTTACACTCTCTCATGCATAATGCAACTGTGTTTCCTCCGCAAAACTTCGGATTCGTTAGTATTTCACTTCTGTACATTCCATGTGATTGCAGAATTGTGGCAGATATGACAGTAACTGTATGAGTTACGCCGGAGGTACCGTTTTGTGTAGGAGATACGCTGGGTACCGAGTTTTTGTGCAGGAAATGTGCTGGATGCTTGTTTTGTGTAGGAAATGTGATGGACTGCGTGTGGGAAATGTGGCAGTACTCTAGTTTTTGTGGATGTGTAGGAGATATGACTGCACCCTACTAGGTTATGATCAGTTTTCGACGCACTGTGCGTGACCCCGGACTCTGCAGCTTCAGCAGCTGGTTGCGAATCCGCATGAGCAATATACGTCAATATACGCGGCTACATCAAGGACACTGACCTTGTTTTTGCTGATGATGCTGTACTTTTCAGGGAATCACTGGAGGTCTAGGTCATGGCTTTCGAAGTGCTGCACGAAGAAGCGAAGCCACTGGGATTAAAGGTTTCCTGGGCCAAAACCAAGGTCCAGTCGTTTGGAAGGTTAATGAATTACACAGCTCAGTCTGTTCACGTGGTGAGGACACTGAGGTCACTAAAAGTTTCAAATACTTTGGTAACGTAATGAATAACAATAGAGGGTCTTGCCAGCCACTCACTCAACGGAATAACCTCGTCTACATTGTTATGGACTCGCTCAACAAGGGTATATGGGGTTGTCGATATCTACGTAGGTGGACAAAGATTCGAATCATTAGTTCACTTGTGCTCTGTTTGTCTGTCTGTCTGTGAAACACGGACACCGAGTAGTGACTTGAGAGGCATGTCGATATCTTTGGTATCAAGTGCCTTCACATGATCATGAAGGATCACTGGAATGACTTAGCGCAGAACCATCGTCTACTTCATGAAACTGGATCGAAGCCTGTGACCAACATAGTTCATGGACGCCTAATCCAGCTATATGGGCACGTGGCACGCTGCCCGGATGTCGATCCTGCTCGAAGGGTTGTTTCTGTGCGAGACAAAATATATATATATATATATATATATATATATATATATATATATATATATATATATATATATATATATATATATATATATATATATATGGGTGTGTGTGTGTGTGTATATATATATTTATATATATATATATATATATATAAATATATATATATATATATATATATATATATATATATATATATCTATATATATATATATATAGATATATATATATATATAGACAGATATATAGATATATATATATATATCTATGTATAGAGAGAGAGAGAGAGAGTTTTATATATATATATATAAACACATATATATATATATATATATATATATATATATATATATATATATATATATATATATATATATATATAATACAGTAAAAGAAACAGCTCAAGGGGAAATAAAAAGCAATAGTGAAAAAAGTCCGCAAATTACTGCTCCTTTTTAAAAAAAAAAGTGCGTTAAGAGGACTGGTAAAAAGAGAGGTCAATTTCGGGACGAGAGGTGTTCTGTTTTTTTTTTTTTTTTTTTTTTAATATTTACATGCTCGTTGGCATGAGGGGCTATGGTTAGAGCCCGGCAGAGGAGCTAGGCTTCAGGCCATGAGGCCCTGCCTAGCTGGTCGGGGGGCATGGGTGCATCTTGCACCCGTAGCCGGAGCCGAGCGAGCAACTCAGCAGTCTATAAGCTGGCTCAAAGGACAGGGCCCATACTTATAAAGAAGTAAGGCGTTTGATTTATGTCTCGTCTCAGAGGTGAGTGTACACCCTAGCTGGGGCTCCAGCCGCCACGGGTAGTGGGGAAAGTAAAGCTGCCAACAACGGCGAGACCAGTTATCTCATATGAAAACTAATGGGTAAGATACCTTAAAATGGTGAAAGTATTGAATAGAAGTACATCCTATCCATAATAATAAGGTTTTGTAAGACTATAATGAGCGTTTGAATGTAAGACGATTTGATGAGGCACGCTGGCTGTCTGGCAACACCCGGTAATGTTTACATTTGAAGGTCGCTGCCTCAGACGAAGACCCAGGATTTATGCCCGCCCGGGACCAACTTTTACTACTCGCGCCGCGTCTCAGATTAACACCCAGGATACAGGACTCCACAGGGCCGTTTTGGGCTCTTAAGACGAGCCTGAGACGAAGTGTTAGCTTTATAAGTATGGGCCCTGATACTCTCCTCTTGAAAGAGTTCAAGTCATAGGCAGTAGGAAACACTGATGAAGGGAGATTGTTCCAGAGTTTACCAGCGTGAGGGATGAAGAGTGAAGATGATGCTTAACTATTGCATAAGGGATTTGGACAGTATAGGGATGATTTAAGTAGATAGTCGTGTGCAGCGGGGCCGCGGAAAGGAGGGAGGCATGCAGTTAGCAGCTTCAGAAGAACAGTCAGCGTGAAAATGTCGATAGAAGATAGAAAGAGTGGCAATATGGCGGCGGAATTTAAGAGGTAGGAGACTGTCAGTATGAGGAGAGGAGTTGATGAGATGAAGAGCCTTTAGCCCCGTTCACACTGTGCCGACTCTGGGCCACGACAACCCAGCGACTTTTGGATCTGACAAGTCGGCTCCCACGCTTCAAGAATGGGGGGAGATTTTTTTGGCGTCTTGGTGTCGGCTACCATGAATGCCGACTGTCTGGGACATTCGGCCAACTAGTTGCCAGCATGTCTGCGATATGCTGGCAACTAGTCTCAAGACGAGTCTCAACGGTCATTTTTTGAAATGGAGCCATGTCTACAACAACCACGAATCTGCCGACCGATTGGCCGACACTCGCAAATGGTCTTGACGACAGTCTTGCAGATTGTCTGTCAACTGGTTGGCCGACAGTTGCCAAGGAGTTGGCCGACGGTCTTCGTGACTGTCTTGGCGATAGCCTTGCCGACTGTCGCCGAATTCTACCCAAAATTTTAAAAGGATATTTTGGCCGTAGACATCTTAATCGCAGTCTTCATGGGTCCTGGGGTATATAGGCTATAATGGGCCGAGACTACGTTGTGTCTACTTCTAGGGTTTGGGGAGGCGGTGGCTGACTGGTTAATATGCTGGCTCAGCATTCCGCCGCGCTGTCGATGATGCGGGTTCGAATACGCCGCTAACCACCTGGGATCTTTCAGTCATCGCCGAGTGGCTTAAGACTACCCAAATGCTGTCCTCATAACCACTATCAACCCGGACCCTAGAAGAAGCTGTGCAGCGAAAGTGAAATCAAGAATGAGCTCCGGGGAGCAGCATGAGCCAATAATCAATTGCCTGCACCATGACGGGCTCGGGCCGACCATCATGCCCCAGTGTAATAGCCTACCGGCGCCATAGGCCAGATGTAAAAAAAAAAAAAAAAAAAAAAAAAAAACGTTCCATAAAATACGGAATCGTTCTGTATTCGTGAGTGAAATGTAGCGTTCCGTTTTGAACCAGCACGGAACGGCTTTTGTTCCGTATTTGGTTGTCTGAATGGTCTAGCAGATAAAATTCATTATCTTAAAATTGTAGTGAGCGCATTTTTCAGTTAATCTCAAAACCAGCCCGTAAAATTTGTCAAGGTTCGTCCTAAAATAGGTGTAAAATACGCGACGTAACGTCCCTCCTCCCTCCCTCTTGCCTCCACCAGCAGCGTGCTGCGACTGTCACTCATTGCATGCTCGAGAAATTTTAGGGTTGCCACCCGTTCCTTTAAATATGGATCCATTCCGTACTGGAGAGTGAGATGTTGCATTCCACATTTTTCTGACCTCAGGGTGGCAACCCTAGTTGTGTCATTCAACACAAGAAAGAGGCAGCAAGGATGTGTACGTGTTGTGCTGGCTCCCAAATTTGTGCAGGGTGAAACAACCATGCCCAGACGATGTTGTTGTGCTTGTCATTGTAAAATGGAAATATTAATTTCCTGATGGTGGCAATGTTAGCCAATATTTCTGAGCCGACATTCGTCACGAACGTCCTTCATTAGGCGAAGACTGTCGTCACGACAGTCCCTCATCATTCTTAAGTAGCCTAGTCAGCACCGACGACTGTGCCGACAGGAAACGGTAAAAATATGAAAAATGGCCCCGACAGTTGTCACGACTGTTTCAAGACAAGCCAAGACTGTTGACGACTGTCTTGACGACTGTCCCCGACCCCCCCTCAGATTTCAACCGGAAATGACGGTTAGTCCAGACCCTTGCCGACTCTTGTCGTGAAAGTTTAGCATGGAATAGTTTTTCGCGCTAACCCTCACGATAGGGATGGGCAAGTACCGTTAATTTGAATACCGGTAGTACCGGTACCGAAAACCCAAGTACCGTTAGTACCGGTACCGGTACCCGAAGGAGTTTTTTTTTTTTCTAATGACTTCTGATGAAATTCCCAAATAAATTTCCTGTAAAGAAAACTCTCTCTCTCTCCTTCAGCTTAATATCAACTAGAGTAGAAATGCAACGTTTAGGAGCCTTCTGATTAATGTAAAATTACTTAGGTTTAAGGACAGACCACCTAGTCTGGACCATGGGGTCTGTGTGGTCTGATTTTATATGTAAATCTATGTAAATCTCTCTCTCTCTCTCTCTCTCTCTCTCTCTCTCTCTCTCTCTCTCTCTCTCTCTCTCTCTCTCTCTCTCTCTGAATGAAGTGAATATTTATTTTTTCGATAAAAAAATAGCATGTATAGTTATTATGGATGTACTCGATCATAGTCTAATAAAAATAACAATATTTATTAGCAACCTAAAAAAGAAAAAGAATCGGACATCAAGAATTATCCAGTAACTCCAATATATAAATAAAATAATAAAATAATGGAAACGGGAGCTGTGATGGAAACGGAAAGCAGGACAAAATGGTGGGAACTTGGGGGGACGGTCAGCGGGGCAGTGACTCGGCGTCTACACAAAGGGCCCATACCACATGGAGGCGGGCGAGCGCCGAGCGTCACTAAGATCCAAACGGTACCGGTACTAGCGGCAATGCGCAGTGCCGAGTGATCATTAAGCTTCCCGGAACCCAAGTGATCATGAGGCTTCGCGGTACCAGGTACCGGTACCGGGTACCGCGAGGAATCGATTCTTCGCGGTACCAGGACCGGTACCTGGTATCGGTACCTGGTACCGCGAAACCTCATGATCACTTGGGTTCCGGGAAGCTTAATGATCACTCGGCACTGCGCATTGCCACTAGTAGCGGTACCGTTTGGATCTTAGTGACGCTCGGTCCATTATTTGATTTATTTATTGAGTTACTGATTGTTATTAGACTATGATCGAGTCGAATACCCACATCACCGAGATATCCACTCACTGAGTGGTGATCTCTCTCTCTCTCTCTCTCTCTCTCTCTCTGAATGAAGTGAATATCTATTTTTTCGATAAAAAAATAGCATGTATAGTTATTATGGATGTACTCGATCATAGTCTAATAACAATAACAATATTTATTAGCAACCTAAAAAAAAAATCGGACATGAAGAATTATCAATAAATCCAATAAATAAATCCGAGCAACTGGTACCGGTACCGAGCAATCTGGTACCGGTACCGTACCGTTTAGCAGATACCGTTAGTACCGGTACTGGTACCGGTACCTGCCCACCCCTACCTCACGACTCCAGACTCCCGTCACGACGTCCGCTCAGCATTTGGCGACCGTTTCTAGACCTCTTTCAAAACATGCCCGACCCATTCACATAAACACCCAAGACCTCGTGTACCCTACAGTCTGCAGATTCGTGGTTGTCGTAGACATGACGCCATTTCAAAAATTGACCGTTGAGACTCTTCTTGAGACTAGTTGGCAGCATGTCGCAGACATTCTTCCAACTAGTTGGCCGAATGTCCCAGACAGTCGGCAATCATGGTAGCCGACAAAAAGACGCCAAAAAATTCTTGAAGCGTGGGAGCTGACTTGTCAAATGCAGAAGTCGCTGGGTAGTCGTGGCCCAGAGTCGCCACAGTGTGAAAGTTGGAAAGTTTCGTTTAGCCGGCGCAACATCTGTGGTCATATGCTGGAGAGAGACAGAAGGGGAAGGAATTATAGGAGAAGGGAACAGATCTCAGGAGACGGGACACAACCCCCGATTAATACCTGGTACCCATTCACTGCTGGGTGGACAGGGGCGTAGGGTATCGGCGTGTAGCAATGGTTTTAAGTTAGACAAATTCAGATTTAACAAAGACATAGGCAAGAATTGGTTCACCAATAGAGTGGTGGACGAATGAAACAGGCTTGGGGGCCATGTTGTGGGTGCCAATACCGTAGATACATTCAAGAAGAGGTTAGATAAAGCTATGGATGGTGAGGTAAGGTGGGGTTGAGTGTACAGGAGCTGCCTTGTATAGGCCAACCGATCTCTTGCAGACTCCTCACGTTCTTATGTTCTTATGTTCTTAAAAGCCGCTCAAACTTTTCCACTCCGCCCGAGAATCGAACCCGGGCTCTCTCGGTTGTGAGCCGAGAGTGCTAACCACTGCACCACGAAGCCCCCGTCACACTGTGCAACATTTCACTCTCCTATACGGAATGGATCCATATTTAAAGGAACGGGTGGCAACTAAAATTTCTCGAGCATGCTATGAGTGACAGCCGCAGCACGCTGCTGGTGGAGGCAAGAGGGATGAGGGAGGGACGTTACATCGCGTATTTTACACGTATCTTAGGACTAACCTTGACAAATTTTACAGACTGGTTTTGTGATTAACTGAAAAATGCGCTCACTACAATATTAAGATACTGAATTTTATCTGCTTGACCATTCAGACAACCAAATACGGAACAAACGTCGTTCCGTGCTGGTTCAAAACGGAACGCTACATTTCACTCGAATACAGAACGATTCCGTATTTTAAGGAACGAGTGCCAACCCTAGAAGTAGACACAACGTAGTCTCGGCCCATTATAGCCTATATACCCCAGGACCCATGAAGACTGCGATTAAGATGTCTACGGCCAAAATATCCTTTTAAAATTTTGGGTAGAATTCGGCGACAGTCGGCAAGGCTGTCGCCAAGGCAGTCACGAAGACCGTCAGGAAGACCGTCGTCCAACTCCTTGGCAACTGTTGGCCAACCAGTTGACAAACAATCTGCAAGACTGTCGTCAAGACCATTTGCGAGTGTCGGCCAATCGGTCGGCAGATTCGTGGTTGTCGTACACATGGCTCCATTTCAAAAAATGACCGTTGAGACTCGTCTTGAGACTAGTTGCCAGCATATCGCAGACATGCTGGCAACTAGTTGGCCGAATGTCCCAGACAGTCGGTAATCATGCTAGCCGACACCAAGACGCCAAAAAAATCTCCCCCCATTCTTGGAGCGTGGGAGCCGACTTGTCAGATCCAAAAGTCGCTGGGTTGTCGTGGCCCAGAGTCGGCACAGTGTGAACGGGGCTTTAGACTCTACTCAATCTGAGAGAGCTTTGTGTGTGGAGCCCCCAACACGTGAGATGCATACTCCATACGAGGGCGGACAAGGCCCTTATATATGGAAGCAACTGTGCGGGGGAAAATAGCTGGCAGAGACGATACAGAACGCCCAAACTCGAGGAAGCTGATTTAGTGAAAGAAGAGATGTGACGTTTTCAGTTAAGATTTTGAGTTAAGGATAGACCGAGGATGTTTAATGAAGAAGGTGACATCTGAGTGTTATCGAAGAATAGGGGATAGGTGTTTCGAAGATTGTGTAGAGTTGATAGGTGGAAAAATTGAGTTTTTGAGGCGTTGAAGGATACATATTGTCGGTTAATCATCGACACTGACAGGCAGCTCTGCGTTTCGCTAGCAAGAGAGGCTCACTTGGAAGGCGCCGGCTACCAGGAGGAATCCGACCATCACCAGCACCCACTTGACCCATGGGTAGTCTGTAATGAGTAAACGCATTTTAAAACACGCCACCTATTCTTGTTAAACCTTATGAATGATTCTTAACATTAGGTAGACAGATATAGCATTAAGGTAGAAACCATTTGCCGAAAATATCTTAAAAATTGAAACTTTCTTTGGTGTATATAATATCCCCCATAAGTATGAGTCATGCCAGTCTGCCGCGTTTGAATTAGATAAAGCCTATATAAAAAAAAGTGTACCCACCGTCAGGAATTATTAGCTCCAGCAGAATTAAGATTCCCCCAGCGAGGAACTCCACCCCGATCATGACGCGACGGCCCAGGAAGGGAGTGGCGGGCGTGGACATCAGAATGGAACAACCGTCCATCAGCCCCGTCAGGCCCACGTACATAAATGGATTGTCACTGCAAGGTTCGACAACATGCTCGTTAAGAAGTGAATCAATAATGGCTATTGAGTGTGTGTTACAGTTCATGAGTCCAAGTCAGCCTTGCCTGGCAAAGTTGTTTGCGTTGATGGCCAAACCGAGGTACACAAAACTCTGCAAAAACCAGATGAGCGGAGTGAAGAGAAGAATGATCCTCATCCCTGGGCTCCTGTAGTATTCGGCCAACTGCTGCAGGGAGAACTTGCAGTTGGAAGACATGGAGGCACCTTGTTCCTGATTGTCCAGCGTGCCAATCGGTTCAGTCGCACTCTGTGAGATAACATGGCTCCATTTCAATGACCGTTGAGACTTTCTTGAGAGATTCAGTTGCCAGCACATTTCAGACATGCTGGCAACTAGTTGGCAGCCCCAGACAGATAATCATGCTAGCCGACACCAAGACGCCAAAAATCTTTATCTTGAGCGTGGAGCCGACTTGTCAGATCCAAAAGTCGCTGGGTTGTCGTGCCCAGAGTCGGCACAGAACGGGCTTAGACTCTACTCAACCTGAGAGAGCTTTTAGGTGGAGCCCAACTCATGAGTATGGTTCCATACGACGGACAAGGCCCTTATATATGGAAGCAACTAAGAAAATAGCTGGTAGAGACGAAGAACGCCCAAACTCGAGGAAGCTGATTTAGTGAAAGAAGAGATGATGACGTTTTCAGTTAAGATTTTGAGTTAAACCGAGGGATGTTTAATGAAGAAGGTGACATCTGAGTGTTACCGAATAGGGATACTTTTTCAAGATTGTAGAGTTGATAGGTGGAAAAATTGAGTTTTGAGGCGTTGAAGGATACATATTGTCGGTTAATCATCGACACTGACAGGCAGCTCTGACGTCTCGCTAGCAAGAGAGGCTCACTTGGAAGGCGCCGGCTACCAGGAGGAATCCGACCATCACCAGCACCCACTCTGACCCATGGGTAGTCTGTAATGAGTAAACGCATTTAAAACACGCCACCTATTCTTGTTAAACCTTATGAATGATTTTATTAGTAGACAGATATATAGCAGGTAGACCATTTGCCGAAAATCTTAAAATTGAAATCCTTTCTATATATATATCATAAGTATGAGTCATGCCAGTCTGCCGCGTTTGAATTAGATAAAGCCTATATAAAAAAAAGTGTACCCACCGTCAGGAATTATTAGCTCCAGCAGAATTAAGATTCCCCCAGCGAGGAACTCCACCTGATGCGACGGCCCAGGAAGGAGTGGCGGGCGTGGACATCAGAATGGAACAACCGTCCATCAGCCCCGTCAGGCCACGTACATAAATGGATTGTCACTGCAGGTTCGACAACATGCTCGTTAAGAAGTGAATCAATAATGGCTATTGAGTGTGTGTTACAGTTCACAGGTGTCCTAGCCGTTGCCTGGCAAAGTTGTTTTATGATGGCCAAACCGAGGTCTCTGCAAAAACCAGATGAGCGGAGTGAAGAGAAGAATGATCCTCATCCCTGGGCTCCTGTAGTATTCGGCCAACTGCTGCAGGGAGAACTTGCAGTTGGAAGACATGGAGGCACCTTGTTCCTGATTGCTGGGATGCAGCCGTTTATTTTTCTGAAATAAAATTGCGAGACACACTCTTGAGATAATCATCCACATCTTCGTCATCGCTGCTACATGAATATATCATGCCACGTCACTTTATCCCACAGACAAACAGCGTTTGTGGCCCCGAAATATATACGCCATGGCATTGTTTTTTTCTTGATTTACATATTGGATAAAAATCGACGTGTAATAGTTTCTTAACATAATTCCTACACAACACTCCACTCCGCAGAGGCCCGGAGGAGGATCAAACCTTGACTGTCCCTACCGAAACTTTAAAGGTATTCATTGTAAGGAACCAGTGCTAACAAGATCAAGAGACAGGTACAAGCCAGCACCTCCAATGGCACCCACCAAAACAAAAAGAAGGCCAGGGGGGCCTTCCTCCTTCGAGATGCAGGGGTCCCGCAGGCTCTGCCTTGCACCCGTCACTGACGACAGGCTCGCCCGATGGAACGCATTGTTGCTGAGGTAGAGGGTTGCACAGCGACATCAACCTCTACTTTTTCTTTGTTTATTCAAAGTTTATTCAATTTTTTGGGTAATATTTGATGAGCATTTGTTAAAAGTAAATCAGATGAGACAAAGAAACCATTCATCACTAATTTCAAAATAATTGAAACAAACATTAGGACCGAATTCGTAATATGTACAGAGGCTCGATGATTTGAGTTTGGAAGCCAGCATATATATATATATATATATATATATATATATATATATATATATATATATATATATATATATATATATATATTTATCAAAGTATATATATATATATATATATATATATATATATATTATATATATATATATATATATATATATATATATATATATATATATATATATATATATATATATATATATATATATATATATATATATATATATATATATATATATATATATATATATATATATATATATATATATATATATATATATATGGCATATACACATATTTCTCAACCTCGATTTTGGTTGGACTAAAAGTGGGGAAGGTTTATCCGAATGGCAAATGTCCGGCACGAAAATGTCCGGGGTCTACCTCTTAAGCATGGACTTTACCTTTCTATATGTCTGGAAACACAACCCACCCCTGAGGACTACACCGTGCATAGTTGTCTCTATATCAGTTCAGTAATATAATATATTACTTTTCTACAACATGCACATATACAACATAATATATACTATATGGGTGGCATCGTTGAAGAAGAGGTGTATCCACGACAAGCACGTAAGCACAACAATTCGTGTGACGCGGCAGACTTGTGTACAGTCCAGTACTAGACGTGTATGTCCGCCCGCGCTGCGTTATCTAGTGCCTGACGCGGAACTTTGTTCCGCGCGGTAGTTTGAAATCGACTTGTCCCGGACTTTTTTTTTTTTTTTTTTTTACCCCACGGACTCTCGTCCGGCAAACTGAAACCGTCCGGCAATGGAGGTCTGGCAAATTGAGGTTATATATATATATATATATATATATATATATATATATATATATATATATATATATATATATATATATATATATATATATATATATATATATATATATATATATATATATATATATATATATATATATATATATATATATAGTTTGTAGAGTTTCGCTCACTTGGTCATTAGTCGGAGTCAGAAAATATTCTGACTTATTTACATAATATAATCTCGTATTTTTTTTTTTTTTACAGCAAAGTGAGACAGCCTGTTCATGGGCACAAAAAGCAAGTATTAATAAAAAAAAGCCTGCCACTGCTGCTCTTAAAAAGAATCTAAAGAGGTGGCCGAAGATAAGTTGTTTCGAGGAGAGGTGTAACTGATACCCTTCCTCTGAAAGAGTTCGTCGTAGGCAGGAGGAAATACAGATGAAGGAAGATTGTTCCAGAGAGCTTACCAGCGTGAGGGATGAAAGATGAAGATGCTGGTTAACTCTTTGCATAAGGGGGTTTGGACAGTATAGGGATGATGAGCATGTTGGAGAAAGTGCCGAGTGCAGTGTGGGGCTGCGGAGGGGGAGGCATGCAGTTAGCAAGTTCTGAAGAGCAGCTGGGCGTGGGAAATATCGATAGAAGATAGAAAGAAGGCGCAAACATTGCGGCGGAATTCTAAGAGGCAGAAGACTATCAGTATGGAGGAGGAGAGCTGATGAGACGAAGAGCCTTTGCCCACTCTGTCCAGAAGAGCTGTGTGAGGGAGCCCCCTCACATGAGATGCACAATTAAGCATGAGGGAAGTGACAAGGCCCTGTATATGGACAGCAACTGTGTGCAGGGAGAGAAGAACTGGTGAGACGGTACAGAATAACGCCCAGCCTCGAGGAAGCTGATTTAGTAAGAGATGAGACTATGAAGTTTGTTGAGATTTTGAGTTAAGGATAGACTGAGGATGTTTAGGTGTTGAGGAAGGTGATAGCTGGGTGTTAACAAAGAATAGGAGATAGTTGTTTGGAAAGATTAAAGCGTCGAGTGGATAGGTGGAGAAACTGTGTTTTTGAGGCGTTGAAGGACACCAGGTTCTTCTTGCCCCAATCGTAAATAATAGTAAGGTCTGAGGCTAAGCGTTCTGCAGCCTCCAGCCTTGAGTCGTTAAGTTCCTGAAGGGTGGGTCTTCTATTAACGTATAACGTACTTGGCTGCACTGTTGGAACAGTGCTGCCAATTTATGAAAAAATTCCACATATTTTTGGGAGAGGTAAGTTTTTGTGTGAGCTCTTGTGGGAAGATGTTTAAAAAGATAATTTAATATCGATATTTTTTTGTGGAAATGTGCATTATTATTCTGTAAGTTAATGAGATAAATTCCAGCGGGGAAATTCAACCTGAGAGAAATATCAATTGGTTGCAATTATTCGACTGAGTTGAAAATTACATAAAAGAAAGGTGAAGAGGGATGCGAGGATTTAAAAATGCCAGAAATGTGTGTTTTGAGAGGGAAAACTTGACTCTTATGGCATGGCCACCCCCTTGGAAGGAGTTCCCGGCTGTAATGGGGCGTAAGAGCTATTGTTCATTGGTTTGTGTTATTAGGCAAGTAAACTTTGTGTTTGGCTACTAATTGTTTATTAAATTATTTGTGTTATTAAGGAAATGATTTTCGTGTTTTGTTTACTTCTTTTCCTTGACCGCATGCAGGGTGAAATCCGGATGATGAACTGGTTGAAAGGGGAAACGACAGGAAAAAGGTTGGGAACCATTGTACTAGACGATATCACAGAAGACGTCTCCAACAACACGCGCTGTACCTGGCGAGTCTGATTCCTGTAATACATTCGTGTGCGTCTCCACTCTCATCTCAGCACTGTATCTGTGCTAGGCTACTCAGAGCTCAACATTCGGTTACCTTTTAAGGACAAGCTGTCCATTATGAGGTCTGGATGTCCAGTTCATGCTAAGCAAGATAAAAAAAAAGGCCTTTCTGAATCTGGTCGTAGTGTGAATCGTACTGTAGTTTAAACTGACCCAGTGTAGCTAATGAAGAGCAGTGTGGCATGGCGTGGATGGGTGTTATATTATATGCTGTGGCTAGGTGGTGTGTGGTTTGGTGTGGCTGGGTGTGATGTGTGATGTGATGTGGCTGGGTAGCATGGTTTGTAATGTTGCTGGGTGTGGTGTAAAGTGTTGTGTAGCTGGGTCAGGTGTGTGGTGCGATGTGGTGTGGCTGGAAGTGCTATGTGGTGTGGTGTGGCTGGGTGCAGTGGGAGGTGTGGTGTGGCTGGGTGTGATGTGTGGTGTGGTGTAGCTAGGTGTGATGTGTGATAAAGTGTGGCTGGGTGTGATGTGGGAGATGGTGTGGCTGGGTGTGATGTGTGGTATGGTGTGGCTGGGTGTGGTGTGAGATATGTTGTGCGTGAGTATGATGTATGGTGAGGTGTGGCTGAGTATGGTGTGAAGTGTAGTGTGACTGGGTATGATGTATGGTATGGTGTGATGTGGGTGTGGTGAGATGTATGATGTGGTTGGGTGTGGCGTGAGGTATGGAGTGACTGGGTGTGATGTGTGTTGTGTGGCAGGGTGTGGAGTTATGTGTGGTGTGGCTAGGGTGGTGACTGGGTGTGATGTGTTATGTTGTGTGGTGTTGCTTGCTGTGATGTTGTGTAGTGTGGTTGGGTTTGATGTGGTGTGGTGGGGCTGGGGTTGGTATTGTCAGCTGCTCCCGCCCCTCACACTAACTATTTCCAGAGGCCAAAAAGAAGGTTAATCGAGTTCTATTGAGTGTTATTTTAGGTTCACGGTACAGAAGAAGGCTCAGACTACCACCAAGGCCATAAAAGTACCACTGAAAATGCCCTAAACTCCCACGAAGACTAGTAAATTACGTGTTCTTGGGCGCAGAAATGTTTAAAAATATGGCCCTGGGTGTGATGCATGATATGGTGTGGCTGGGCGTGGTGTGAGGTATGGTGTGTTGTATGGTGTGGCGGGGCTGGGTGTAACGCCTCATGTTGTGTGAAATGTGGTGTGGCTTGATGTGATTTTTTTTTCTATTTATTTTTTTATTTTTTTAGGTGCTGCCTGCAGCGCCGGTAGGCTGTCTTGAGGGGCCTCTTGGGCGGCCCCAGCCCGTTTGTGGCGCAGGCGAATTTTATTTATTGTGACTGCGTTGATATATAACTCTTGCTTGGTCCATGTTGCTTCCCGGTGCTCATCTTGACCAAAGTCGCTGAAGTTTGGGTTAAGATCTGGGCATCATGTGGGTAATCTTCCGCCACTCAGCGATGACTTGAAAAATCAGCATGCATGTTTTAGTGGGACTTGAATCTAGGTCCACGGTCTCACCACGCCCCCACGCTGACCACTCGGCCACCACCATGATGTGGCTGGCTGTGCTGTGTGAGATGTTGTCTTTTTTTTTACAATAAAGAAGACAGCTCAAGGGCAATAAAAAAATAAAAAAACGTAACTGTAAAGTCCGCTAGGCGCTGCTCCAACAAAAGCAAACAGAACAAGAGGCCGAAAGAGAGGTCACGTCATAGGCAATGGGAAATACAGACAAAAGAAGGCATGTTCCAGAGTTTATCAGCAGAAGGGATAAAAGAATGAAGATGCTGATTAACTCTTGCATAAGGGATATGGACAGTTAAGGGATGAGCAAGAGTAGAAAGTCGAGTGCAGCGGGGCCGCGGGAGGGGGGAAGGCATGCAGTTAGCGAGTTCAGAAAAGCAATTAGCATGAAAATATCGATAGAAGATAGAAAAAGATTCAACACTGCGGCGGAATTTACGAGGTAAGGGACTGTTAGTAAGAGGAGAGCAGTTGATGTGACGAAGAGCTTTAGACTCAACTTTGTCCAAGAGAGCTGTGTATGTAGAGCCCCCAACACGTGAGACGCATACTCCATACGAGTATGCATCTTGATAGGTTATAGGTAATGTTGATGGGTGTGATGTGTGTGGTTATTGAATGTGTGGTGGGTGTGTAGTGGAGTGTGGGTGATGTAGTGTGACTTATAATTTAGCCTTGCTTTGTAGAAACATCCTGGTTTTAATATGTTAGAATTTGCCAGTTTTCTCTTTCTTGTGGTGATCCTAGATGCTACTAGGAATGGTAGTGTACAGAAAGTTTATCAATCTCTCAAGTCTTCTACTAATTTACTGTCTGTTACACTGTGTTTGCTTACTTCTAAACTAAAAACACGCATGTTTTAATTTTTTAATAGTACAAAATATACAGTATGATTACTGCATATTAATATGAAATAATAACTTTACGTAACTACAGTGATGAAAAAGTTGAATAATGTCCCTCATTTAGGTAAAACTGAAAATGGTATAAGCGTACCGTACGAAGTCTGTATCTGAACGTGTCCAGTACCAGTGCGATGAGACTCGGTAAGAGTCCGTGAGACCCACGCCACAGACTACCATTTGCCTGTCAGTCAGTCATTGTGTCTCAGTAAGCATTTAAAGTACTGAGAAAAATCACTTGTCTAGTTCCATACTTTTCATGATATAATAACTTGTTTCCTTATGCACGGCAGGCATGGTGAATGATATTACTCAATTCAGTAATCATTCGGTTTTCAGAATGTTTAGCCTGGTGGCGGTATCTGGCAACTATACCACGGTGGTGCATTCACTGGTGATGTTAGTGACGCGTGTCAGTGTGTACAGTGTGTGTGTGACCGTGAAATTATAATATTGTATAATATTATATTATATTATAATATGATGTAGTTAGAAATATACCAGATCTACTTAGTTATATAGTGACAATGAAGTCTTAGCCAGGTGGTGGAAATTTCTGAAGAGTCGAGGTCGTGGGCACGAGAGCAAGTGATGTCGTTGCCACGTAGGCGCAACATCCAGCTTTGGATTTAAATTTAGGGTAGAGATAGTAGGAGGGAACAGAATAGAGATTATTGTGGTTCGGTGAGAAAGAGAAGGTGAGATTTAAAGGAGGTGAGATGGTGTTCCACAGAATGGAACGTAGTGCAAAGTCCGCGAATGTTGAAAAAGTTGATATAGAATAAGTTGGAAGAGCTACCAAGACACCAGGGTCTGCGGCCAAAAGTGCAAAGCGTAGATAGGTAGAGTTTGGCCATGCTGAATCTCAGCAGGTCGCGTGTTATTTGTCAGTTCAGGTTTTCAGCCGGCAAGTCGCCATATTGCTTCCTTTATTGTTGCTCGCCTCCCTTGCTCTCTTACAGGCTACAATGGGGAATTATAATTTCTTGACATTTTTGACAATTACGTTTTCCTTTATAGTTACATGTTATATATCGAAAGAATTGGAAAAGTTTGCTGGTTTTGGAACAATGACTGAAAATTCAATGCGAGCCTCCGTGGTCTAGTGATCAGCGTTCCTGGCTTCTACTCCGCGGGCCCGGGTTCGAATCCCGGCCCGGGCAGTTGGCGTGCAGCTCACCTCCCTCTCGGGCTGGTCGATAAATGGGTACCTGGGGAAACCTGGGGAAGGTAAACTGTGGTAACCCGGATGTCACACTGGACCTGTGTCCCGGGGTAATGGGCTCCCTCCCACCACAGGCTCAAGGGCCAATGTTATGGAGATGAGCACCGAGGCCACGCAGTGCTACAGCGTATGCCCCCATCTTTACCTTTACCTTACTAAAATATGAGATTAATACCGAGTTGCAGCGAAAAAAAAAATAATAATAATATTTTTCTTTCCATTACGTAATGTAAGTGTGGTTTTACTGTATTGAAATGAGGGTCATGATAAGCAGCCGTGTATCATGAACACAATGATAGACTAAAGCCCCGTTCACACTGTGCCGACTCTGGGCCACGACAACCCACAACTCTAGGGTATACAAGGTCTTGAGTGTTGAAGTGAAAGGGTTGGGCATGTCTTGAAAGATGTCTTGAGACTGTTGCCGAATGCTGCGTCAACGTCGTGACGGGAGTCTGGAGGCGTGAGGGTATTTCATGAGAGTATTTCATGCTAGAGCCCCGTTCACACTGTGCCGACTCTGGGCCACGACAACCCAGCCACTTCTGCATTTGACAAGTCGGCTCCCACGCTCCAAGAATTTTTTTGGCGTCTTGGTGTCGGCTACCATGATTGCCGACTGTCTGGGACATTCGGCCAACTAGTTGGCAGCATGTCTGCGACATGCTGCCAACTAGTCTCAAGACGAGTCTCAACGGTCAATTTTTGTCATGTCTACGACAACCACGAATCTGACGACCGATTGGCCGACAGTCATCCAGATTGTCTATCAACTGGTTGGCCGACTAGCTGGCCGACAGTTGCCAAGGAGTTGGCCGACGGTCTTCCTGACCGTCTTCGCGACTGTCTCGGCGGCAGCCTTGCCGTCCCTTAAAATACGGAATCGCTCTGTATTCGAGAATGAAATGTATCGTTCCGTTTTGAACCAATACTGAACGGCATTTGTTCCGTACGGTATTTTGTTATCTGAATGGTCAAGCAGATAAAATTCAGTATCTTAAAATTGTAGTGAGCGCATTTTTCGGTTAATCACAAAACCCGCCCATAAAACTTGTCAAAGGTTCATTCTAAAATATGTGTAAAATACGCGACGTAACGTCCCTCCCCCCTCCCTCTTGCCTCCACCAGCAGCGTGCTGCAGCTGTCACTCATTGCATGCTCGAGAAATTTTAGGGTTGCCACCCGTTCCTTTAAATATGGATCCATTCCGTATTGGAGAGTGAGATGTTGCATTCCACATTTTTCTGACCTCAGGGTGGCAACCCTAGTTGTGTCATTCAACACACGAGAGATCGAGGCAAAAGGAGTGCGTGCGTAGGTACTGTGCGGCTTCCAAGTGTGTGCCAGCGAAACGTAACCATGCCCAGAAGTTGTTATTGTGCTTGTGATTGCAAAATAAAAATATAAATTTCTTGATGGTGGCAGTGTTAGCCAATATTTCTGAGCCGACAGTCGTCACGAACGCCCTTCATTAAGCGAAGAC
>NW_026110299.1:115000-137500 GCF_024679095.1 Eriocheir sinensis | reverse complement strand
AATAATAATAATAATAATAATAATAATAATAATAATAATAATAATAATAATAATAATAATGATAATAATGATAGTAATAATGATAATAATAATGGTAATGATAATAATAATGGTAATGATAATGACAGCAATAGTAATACTGATGATGATAACAATAATAATAATAGTAAATAATAATAATAAAAATAGTGGTGTTTGAAACACTTACTGCCACTACAGTCATACATGACACACACTTGACTTTACGTGCGACGCAACGCCAGATGGACGAACAAATGTTCACCGTTATAAAACAAATTATTATACTTTCGGTGGTGCGTAAAATGAATAGTATAAAAAGTCAATGTCAAAGGGGACGATCTACCAGCCAGCCACCACCACCACCACAATCATCAACATCATTATCACCACCACCACCACCACAATCATCGACATCATTACCACTTGCAGCATCACCACCACCACCACCACAATCATCGACATCATTACCACTTGCAGCATCATCACCACCACCACCACCACCACCACCACAATCATCGACATCATTACCACTTGCATCATCATCACCACCACCGGCACCACCACAATCATCATCAACATCAAAACCACAAGCAGCATCACCAACACCACCACCACCACCACCAACATCATCCTCATCATTACCACCTGCAGCATCATCACCTACCACCACCACCACCACATCATCATCAACAGCATTACCACTTGCAGCATCACCACCACCACCACCACCCCATCATCATCAACATCATTACCGCGCAGCATCACCACCACCACCACCACCACCACCATCATCATCGACATCATTACCACTTGCAGCAGCATCACCACCACCACCACCACCACCATCATCATCGACATCATTACCATTAGCAGCATCACCACCACCACCACCACCATCAACATCGACATCATTATCACTTGCAGCATCAACACCACCACCACCACCACCATCATGTCATCATCAACATCATTTACCACTTGCAGCATCACCACCACCACCACCACCATCATCATCAACATCATTTACCACTCTTGCAGCATCACCACCACCACCACCACCACCACCTCACACCATGCATCATCAACATCATTACCACTTGCAGCATCACCACCACCACCACCACCATCATCAACATCATTGCCACTTGCAGCATCACCACCACCACCACCACCACCACTGCTCATCATCAACATCATTACCACTTGCAGCATCACCACCACCACCACCACCATCATCATCAACATCATTTCCACTTGCAGCATCACCACCACCACCACCACAATCATCAGCATCATTACCACTTGCAGCATCACCACCACCACCACCACCATCATCATCAACATCATTACCACTTGCAGCATCACCACCACCACAACCACCATCATCAACATCATTACCACTCTGCAGCATCACCACCACCACCACCACCACCACAATCATCAACATCATTACTAATCGCAGCATCACCACCACCACCACCACCACCACAATCATCAACATCATTACCACTTCTGCAGCATCACCACCACCACCACCACCATCATCATCATCAACATCATTGCCACTTGCAGCATCACCACCACAACCACCACCACCACAATCATCGACATCATTACCGCTTGCAGCATCACACCAGCACCACCACCATCATCATCAACAGCATCATTACCGCCCCGCAGCAACACCACCACCACCACCACCACCATCATCATCGACATCATTACCACTTGCATCATCATCACCACCACCACCACCACAATCATCGACATCATTACCACTTGCATCATCATCACCACCACCACCACCACCACAATCATCGATATCATTACCACTTGCAGCATCATCACCACCACTACCACCACCACAATCATCGACATCATTACCACTTGCAGCATCACCACCACCACCACCACCACCACAATCATCGACATCATTACCACTTGCAGCATCACCACCACCACCACCACAATCATCGACATCATTACCACTTGCAGCATCACCACCACCACCACCACCAATACCATCATCATCTACAGCAGGATCACCACCACCACCACCACTACCATCATCATCGACATCGTACCACTTCTGCAGCATCACCACCACCACCACCACCATCATCATCAACATCATTACCACTTGCAGCAGCATCACCACCACCACCACCACCATCATCATCAACATCATTACCGCGCAGCATCACCACCACCACCACCACTACCATCATCATCAACATCATTACCGCGCAGCATCACCACCACCACCACCACAATCATCATCAACATCATTACCACTCTGCAGCATCACCACCACCACCACAATCATCATCAACATCATTACCACTCTGCAGCATCACCACCACCACCACCACCATCATCATCAACATCATTACCACTTGCAGCATCACCCACCACCACCACCACCATCATCATCAACATCATTACCACTTGCAGCATCACCACCACCACCACCACACAATCATCGACATCATTACCACGCACGGCATCACCACCACCACCACCACCACCACCACCATCATCATCGACATCATTACCACTTGCACCACCACCACCGTTCAGCCATCATCATCGACATCATTACCACTTCGCAGCATCACCACCACCACACCACCACCACCACCATCATCATCGACATCATTACCACTTGCACCACCACCACCACCTGCCACCACCATCATCATCGACATCATTACCACTTTGCAGCATCATCACCACCACCACCCGCCTATCATCATCAACATCATTACCACTTGCACCACCACCACCACCACCACCACCACCATCATCAACATCGACATCATTACCACTTGCACCACCACCACCACCACCACCATCATCATCAACGACATCAATACGCCACTTGCAGCATCACCACCACCACCACCACCATCATCATCAACATCATTACCACTTGCAGCATCACCACCACCACCACCACCACCACCATCATCAACATCATTACCACTTGCCACCACCACCACCACCACCACCAACATCATCGACATCATTACCACTTGCACCACCACCACCACCACCACCACCATCATCATCAACATCATTATCACTTGCAGCATCACCACCACCACCACCACCATCATCATTGACATCATTACCACTTGCACCACCACCACCACCACCACCACCACCATCATCATCGACATCATTACCACTTGCACCACCACCACCACCACCACCACCATCATCATCGACATCATTACCACTTGCAGCATCACCACCACCACCACCACCACCATCATCATCAACATCATTACCCTTTGCAGCATCACCACCACCACCACCACAATCATCGACATCATTACCACTTGCAGCATCACCACCACCACCACCACCACCACCATCATCATCGACATCATTACCATAATTTGCCCGCACCACCACCACCACCACCACCATCATCATCGACATCATTACCACTTGCAGCATCACCACCACCACCACCACCATCATCATCAACATCATTACCACTTGCACCACCACCACCACCACCACCACCAACATCATCAACAACATAATACCACTTGCACCACCACCACCACCACCACCACCATCATCATCGACATCATTACCACTTGCAGCATCACCACCACCACCACCACCATCATCATCGACATCATTACCACTTGCAGCATCACCACCACCACCACCACCACCACCATCATCATCAACATCATTACCACTTGCACCACCACCACCACCACCACCACCATCATCATCGACATCATTACCACTTGCACCACCACCACCACCACCACCACCATCATCATCAACATCATTACCACTTGCAGCATCACCACCACCACCACCACCATCATCATTGTCATCATTAACACTAGCACCACCACCACCACCACCACCACCATCATCATCTACATCATTACCACTTGCACCACCACCACCACCACCACCACCATCATCATCGACATCATTACCACTTGCAGCATCACCACCACCACCACCACCATCGTTATTGACATCATTACCACTTGCACCAATTAAATTCCACCACACCACCACCACCACCACAACCATAATCATCGACATCATTACCACTTGAAGCATCACCACCACCATCACCATCATCATTGACATCATTACCACTTGCACCACCACCACCACAATCATCAACATCATCACCAGCACCACCACCACCACCATCATCGACATCATTACCACTTGCAGCATCACCACAATTTCACCAGACCCACCGTCACCTTTATCGTCATCTTAACCCTTATCTTAACTACGTTTTCTGATTATCATTTTTCTTCTACTCTTTCACTCTCTTTTTGCCTCATGGGATTTTTTTCTGATCACATTCACATTTTCTAACTCCCCTCATGTCATTAGTTTCCCCTTTCCTTTTTACCTCCTCTCTTTTCACCGTCCGTTCAATTTTTCTTCTCTTTGATTATTTCGCTCTCCTTATCGTCGTATTTTATCTTTCCCACACTTTCTACCTCCCTGATTTCATGCCTTTATCACCTCACTTCCTCACCTCCTTCTTTTTTACCTTCTTTCCATTCACCTTTACTATTTTTAATCTCTTATTTTCCCTTTGGGCATAAGTATTTTTTCTTGTCCACTTTTCACCTTCTTCAATCATTGGCATCAATCCCATTTACTTCCTCCTCCAAATAATTTTTCTTCCTTCCCATTTCCTTTTACCTCCCTCTTTTCCTACCTTTCGATTCATCTTTTTCTTTTACTCCTTCCTCTCCTTCCTTTTGATCATCATCGTATTTTTTTCCCAAGTTACACACCCTCCTTCCCACCTCCTCTTAGTATTTGTCATTATTTCCCATTCCATCTACTCTCCTCCTCCTCCTCTTGCCTTTCGGATAGCATGTAACGAGAGAAAAGTGGTGAGAAAGAAAGGCGTGAAAGCAAGGGTTAGGGGCAGGTCTATCTGAATGAGGAATGCAGCAATTCTCTAACCTCCCCTGAGCTGTCTTTTCCCCGCTTCCTCTTTTCTTCTGTTCATGCTGCTTCCTTCTTTGGGCACTAGGATTATATAAGATTAATCAGAGAATGAAAAGACAGACACAGGTAAATACATATAGTGTCCTTCAAACTATCAGGAGTAGAAACGATTTTTTAGTAATCCAACCAAAATTACAGGACTGCATTAATGAACGAAGAAAAATGACTTACTTCATCCCTTGCTGGTGCTGTTGCTGCTCCTGCTGGCTACTTACTCTCTACTGTTACTACTACCATTATCATTACGTTCTCCTTTTTTTTTAATTTGCGCGCCCATAGCGCCAGTAGGCTGGCCTCTCTGTGGGCTTCGAGGACGGCCCCGGCTTGTTACGAAGCGGTGAGGGCGAATTATATTTAAAGTGACTGCCGTAGATGCGTGATTTTCTTTAGCTTAGCCCATATTGTTTCCGGTGCCCTCTGGACCGAAGTCGCTCAAGTTAAATATTGATTGTTAATGTGGGTAATGTTCGGCCACTGGCAAATGTTGAAACTTGTCAACTGCTGGGGTGGGAATATGAACCCGTCTTGGGGATCACCATGTCCGCGCGCTGACCAATTCGGTACCTGGATTTCTTTACCTGGATGGGGCACGCCCCATCCAAAAAACTGTGTGTGATGTTCCAAATCAAAACCGTAACTGATGAATTTTCATGAAGATGGTCAGATGGTTGGCTAATATGACATCTCAAGATGGCACGGACAACTACTAATTTTCAATACCCAGTCAGTAACAACAATCCAAATAAAACACCCAAAGAACGACCAAACCACGTGGCAAATTAATCAAACTCGTATAAGATCTGACCAAGATGCTTTCCCAGCTGGTGCTTGATGGAATTCACCGAGATGACAGAAACAACAGAATCCGGCAAGCTGTTCCAAATGTTAATTACTGAGAAGAAGCGGGCTCTCACCTCAGTGTTACAACCGTCTCTCCTCCTCCTCCTCCTCCCACACCTGTTACTACTACAACAAGAAGAATCACTGCAAAACATGCAAACATAGAAAAAAGGCAAAGCAGATCAAGGGGATAAGACGATAAAAAGCTTAATTAGAGGTACACAAATCAGCCTCTTGCAACTCTCCCCCTTGGACTTGTAGAAAATAATGAGTAATTAACTGGTTTCTTCGTGTGTGAGTACGGGTGGGGGGGGGGGGGGGCGATGATCAAAGGGAAAAGGAGGAGGAGGAAGAGGAAGAAAAGGAGGAAGCGAAAGGGAGAGAGGAGGATGGGGATGAAGATGAGGAGAAAAGAAAAAGGAGGAGAAGGAAGAAGGAATGAGGAAGTTAAGAGGGAGGCCTACGATGACGACGATAAAAGACAACGATGACGGTGACTGCGATGATTAACAGGACAACAATTACCTGATAAAAAAGAATGACACGATTTACGATACGGAGAGCTAAGAGGAGGAGGGGGAGGAGGAGGAGGAGGAGGAGGAGGAGGAGCTGGAGTAGGAGGAGGACTTTGCAGAGTAATAACGGAGAGATTAGCGACACCTCGTCAGCACGGGAAGGGATGACAGCTAATTTCACAGAGGTGGCTCGACAAATATTACCGCCGCGCTCTCCCTCTTCTTCACCCCTCCCTACTCCCTTCCTCCCTCCATTGCTTGCTGCCGCCACTCCACTACGTCCCTGCCCCTGCCATACGCCCCTTCCAGCCCTCCACGTCGCCCTGTGTCACCTCCTGAGCCTGTCCCCATCTGTCTCCATAACTTCCCTTGCCTAGCATATACAACCAACAATGTCGTTTTCTGTTCATACTACGTCGAATCCCCTCACCGGTTCTCTATATACGGACATTTTTCCCTTAGGTCATAAGTTATCTTTATCATATATATCCTTAACACCCGCCATGATGTTCCTACGTTGTTCTTTACACCTTAAATCTTTCCCTAATTATTATCCTTTTCAAAACCCACCTGAGTTACTTTTGTCATGCTCCCTCTGTACTCTCTCTCTCTCTCTCTCTCTCTCTCTCTCTCTCTCTCTCTCTCTCTCTCTCTCTCTCTCTCTCTCTCTCTCTCTCTCTCTCTCTCTCTCTCTCTCTCTCTGTATCTATCTATCTATCTATCTCTCATGTTGCAATATCAAAATAGCCATAAAGGGACAGAAAGCCCAACGATGCCAACAAGGAAATAAAGAAAGTCTATAAAAATTAAAGGAAGGAGCGCTCGAACACCAAAGAAAAAAGACTTAATGAATGAAATGAATTTACAACGAATCTCAAAGCACTGGAAAACATTTCACAATTGAAGAAGAAAATATGGAAAAGATTAAAAAAACGACCAGGAGTTAGAGAAGGAAAGAAGAGAAAATTACGTAAGAAGAAACTATGGAAACACAAAACAAGGTAATAGAAAAAAAATACTTAAGAGACTTGTCATAACTCGAGTACTAAGACTATTCAGATGCTGTACAATAATATCAGAGAAAGACAGAAAGACGGAAGGAACAAGCCCACAAGCAACTCCTCGAACTTTCCGAATTCCACACACAAAAAAAACCTGAATGCAATAAATCATAGTAAAACAAAACAAGCACAATAAGTCTTGGTAGCAAAATATAGCCCAAAGCATATCAAACCAGCCCAAACTAGCTTCAGGCAACCAAAGATTACCTCCATCCCATGTCGACGGGGGAGAGAAAACAGAACACAACGAAATCTCTCCTCATTTTCAAGTTGATAACGCAAATAATGCAGTAATTCGTCTCTCTGTAGAGGCTTTATTTCACGGCTCGAGGGGCTGGCGGTCCCTTGTTACGTCACGAGACACTCAGCCAATGACGGGCAGGGGAAGTGACGCAACACGCTTATGATTGATGACCGGATTAACGGGCGCCCCAATATTTATGAAGGCTGCCTCCTGCCTGCTCTCTCTCTCTCTCTCTCTGAACCAAAATACTGCAGTCTTACACAATTTAAACTAGTGAGTTACGCATAAAATAAAAACATATGACTCATCTGTGGCTTTGCAAAATAAATAGAAACGAAAATGTTAGATTAAAAAAAGATACTGAATATGTGTGAGCGTTTTATCTCTCAAAAACAAAACAAAAAATACTAATACTTTTGATTATTGTTTTTAGTATCAGCATGTAACCAGAGAAAATAAATATCAAGTGTGAATATACCTTTGAGTGAGGTAAGAGTGTCTTAATGGAAATGAATTGGTTAAGATATTTTTTAGTATATCATTAACATTATCGAGTGCTTGGTCAACTTTTCAAAATGGCCTTAAAAAGAATGCAGCATGTTTTTATGAAGACATTATGACGCACCAGACAAGGATTCTTAATAATAAACCAGCCAGCGGTGTGTGTGGTTATTCTATATTGAAGTTTTGTGGGAATTCACGTACGCATGCTGAAGTTGCGGGGATAATGTTTTACAGCGATCTAAAGATATCATAATCACACCAGGTATTCACGGTGTCTGTAATAGTAACTTGCGAAATCAGACGTTAATATATTTTTTAACAGCAAAAGAAAAAAAAAAAAAAAAAACTAACGCCACCAGCAAATCACTACTTCCACAACAAAACGACAGAAGGATTTATTAAAAGACAGTCGGTTTGAATTGGAGAGGTTTCAAGATAACTCCTCTCTTGAAAATATCCTAATCTCAAGAATTCGAACATACGGATGAAAAGCAGTCAGTTCCAAAGCATACATACTGTTAACTGATGGGAAAAGTACATATACAAAAGGAAAAGTTTGTTAATGAGTAAAATTATGGTATTAGATAAATTTCCACGAAACATCATCAAGTGACTAAGATACAAGAGGGAAGTAAATGGCACTCCAAAAAGGCAAGCAGGAGCCCGAGCCTGAGCGTAGAGGAACACGCCTTCCCTATTATCCACGCCAAGGCCTCGATTTCTCCTGCAAGATGAGGGCCACGAAGGGCTGATGGATGGGGGTTGTGACGAGGCCCTGGGGGGAGGCGGGGCGGGGAAGGGGGCGAGAAAGTGCGAGAGGAGGAATATTATGATGATGAGGAAACAGAGAGGGAGGAAATGAGGTAAGGGTTAGAGAGAGAGAGAGAGAGAGAGAGAGAGAGAGAGAGAGAGAGAGAGAGAGAGAGAGAGAGAGAGAGAGAGAGAGAGAGAGAGAGAGAGAGAGAGAGAGAGAGAGAGAGAGAGAGAGAGAGAGAGAGAGAGAGAGAGAGAGAGAGAGAGAGAGAGAGAGAGAGAGAGAGAGAGAGAGAGAGAGAGAGAGAGAGAGAGAGAGAGAATGGGAGATCGACCAAGAGATATGAATAATTTTGGATATCTGAAGCACTAATGCGGGCTTTTCTCTGCTTCATTTTGTTTGCACTTTTTTGAGATAATGAAGAAATAAAAAAAAGTGGACCAAGCTATACTGAAATATGAAAGACAAATGACGGACAATGATGTGCTTAGCAAATCTATGACGGGGAGTAATAGCAAATGAAAACGATTATGTCAGCAATAGAAGCACTCCGCAAAAGCACATTACAAGAAATTTTACATGATAATGAGGATATATGAAAATTCGGCTTTCAAAACAAAATTTCAGACGAATAGAATGATTTTTTTTTTTAGCGAACTCTTTTGTTTCAAAGTCACGAACAAGATCAGAGATTCATGATATATGTTTAAATAGTATTTAGGCCTACATCCAATACGGCTCCCATACGATATACTAGAAGCTTGTCTAAATGTAAACACACACACACACACACACACACACACACACACACACACACACACACACTCACACACACACACACACACACACACACACACACACACGCATACGCACACGTACACACTCACACACACACACACACACACACACACACACACACACACACACACACACACAGGGACAAAGGCCAGCGGGTGTCCGTGCCTCGTACTCCACTACCTGTCCGGGAGGCGCACCTGCTGGTAATTAATGCCTCTCCCGCACCTGTCCCTCTGTCTATTTGCAGCTGTGGCTCGCCTCTGTCTCACACACCAGCTTGTGCCTCGATCACACTTGGTTAAACATTTGCTCGCCGTCCCGGGCACCGAGGCCTATGCAACGGTGGGCGCTTCGACGTAAAATGGCCCTTAGCATTGGGCAGACTTAGGCTTATAGTCGCTGCGGTACCTAGCGTAGGGAGTCGGTACTGTTCAGTGGCGGTGGACGGCTTTGTGTTGAGCTTAAGATCCGCTCCCTCCCTCCTTCCATCTCCCCGTTTACCCCTCCACCTCTATATCTTCCCCATAGTTTACCTCCCTTTCCACCTGGTCAGAGAAACCCTGTCCCTCTCGCCTGCTCACGCCGCCTCATCAGTCCAATGCTCCTCATTATGCTCGTCTCCATCCACCGGTTCAAATTAACATGTCGGAGTCTCTTTACGAGTGACAGGACTTTTCACACTGGTTTTCCTATATGAAACAGTTTTAGGATTAAGTAAACTTTCACAGTCATTCATATTCAGTGTGGATAGAGAAAAGTTTGTTTTGCTGCTAAGAAATACTGTGTATCAGTTATAATGTCTAGTAGCTGGCTAGTTAGTTACAGAGGCGGCAAGAAATTTCTTAGGGAAAAGAATAAGAGGAGGAAGGCACACCATGAAACCTTTTGGCGAATTTTAGAGTGGACGATAATGAAGGCTTTATTGTTCCCAGCACTGTTATGGTTTTCATTGTATCTGAAGGAGGACGTGTAACAAGCAAAGGCAAAGCATTATGCACATAAATGGCTTCATTTCGACAAGACTGCTTTCTGCAACAAGCTAATGCATAAAGAACTCCATCAATAGCACAGCACACAGACCTCCTAAGCCATGTTGGAGCAGCGGCAACTCGATAGAGCAGCTAAAGATAAGGACGGGTGTGCGGGAACCTCCGACGATAAAGCTGGAGGCGAGGAGAGCCCATAGAGGGGAGGCGGAGCGTAAAGATGGCACGAAGCTTATGGCGGGATAAAGAGGCAGGACGCGTGCCCGCCTGTCTTCGCTTCAGTGGTATCGAGAGGGTGGATAAGGTGGACGGAGTGTTGGGTGGGCGTGGCTGACCGGGGAAAGGTGTTGCAAGGGAGACGGTAAGAGGGGAGGGTGTGTGTTGGGCATCAGATGGTGTTGATAACTTATAATGAAACTGAACAAGACCTCCTGAAGCTCCTCCAACCAGCCTTCATCGGCCTTGGCCATCTCATCTCCGGTCTAAAAGTGAATGTTTCAAGGCACGTGCTGCTTACAGAAATTTAATGAAAAACTGTGGCTCACAACGTAAATAAGCACACTGATTTACCAGTTTACAGACAGACAAACAAACAGATCTCCATCACACACATCACACACATTTGCTCAGAAAAAAGTCAATTACATGTATGTGTGTGTGAGTGTGTGTGTGTGTGTGTGTGTGTGTGTGTGTGTGTGTGTGTGTGTGTGCGCGTGCGTGGGTGCCTGTGTGTGTATGAATCTCTCTCTCTCTCTCTCTCTCTCTCTCTCTAAATAAAATTTTTTGAAACACACACATACACACACACACACACACACACACACACACACACACACACACACACACACACACACACACACACACACACACATGTATATGACTTTTAAAAACAAAAGTAGGTTCTTATTTTACAACCGCAATTTTGAATGTGACAAAAATCTATTCTGAATTTTAAACTTCTTAAGTTGCCATGACTGCCAGCATTTGCACGTTAGAAGAGAACTAATGAGGACTTGTTTCCCATGAAAAAAAATGTTTCGGGGAAAAGAATCAAAAGTATTTAAATTGAAAATGATCACCTCGCGCCCAAAAGCATCAAAGCAATTCGTTAATCATCTCGAGCCGGCCGGTCAAGTCTGGCCACGGCCCGCGTTCCTCACCAGCAGGCAGCCAGCTGGCCGGCGACACACACACACACACAAAAAAAAAAAAAAAAAAAGAAGTTTGGCATGTTGGCTGTCATGCTACCGGTGACTGATGGCCTGCCACCTAGCCGAGGACACCTGCAGGACCCTCAATGATTACAGGTCACGGAAGGTCAAGCTCTTACCTGAGGCCCACGCGAGGCAATCAAGAATTAAGCCTTAAGCCAAAGTTATGCGGCGCTCAGAGCTTCTATTTTATTCACTTCCAGCCGTTTTTTCAAATATTTTCTAGTTCATAAGCACAGTAATACGGCTGTGAAGAGGAAGCGGTAGTATGCGATTATTAGAAATGCTGTAGACTTTCCTCACTTTTGCGACGTTTTGAGGCAGTCTCTCTATACGGATCCTTCAGGGCAAAAGGAATTCAAAGCTAATCTGCAAAGAAGAGAAAACAAAGTATTTATATTGAAGCTCAAAGGAAATTGTTCTAATCTGTCTCTCTGTCACTGCTTCTGTCTCTGTCTGTCTGTTTGTCTGTCTGTTTGTCTGCCTATTTTCATGTGTGTTTGTATCTGTCTCTCTTTTTCTACCTCTGTTTTTCTCTCTCCCTTTATCTTTACAGGCGGGGTCTCGGGAGCGCGGTGCAGCGGTAGGCAGGACCGTTGGTGGGGATATGTTCAGGTTGGTTTCAGGAGTCCGAGCGGTGCTAAGCTTCTCATGACCTTGAACGGTGCGTCTCGTTTGGCAAGTTTTTGTTTGTTTTGCTGTTGTTTGCTGGAGCCTGAAGCCTTGATACGCGACATGAAAAAAAGGATCCCATGCCCTCCGCACTGGGAACTCTCAGGAGGTGGGGTGCCCCGTTACAATAGACAAAAGCAACGCGTAGGGAAAAGGAAATTGTGTGTGTGTGGGATGGGGGGTGGGGGTGAGGGGGATATCCTTCTCTTAATCAGTAGGACATCGTCATTCTGAAGCATTGCCCTCGGTTATCCCGGCGTCCCTAACTATCGCTGATGCTCATGTTGTAGTCTGTTGTTTTTAAGCCTTCCACTTCAATCTGTTTCAGTCTGCCTTGCACTCCGTTTGGCCTGGTTTCAGTTTCCGTGTCAGCATCAGTCTTACTTCATCTTTGCGTTCGTGCGTGTGTGTGTGTATCTTTGTGTCTATCTATCTGTCTGTGTGTTTCCGGTTTTGCCTCTGTCTATTTGTGGTTCTGCTTCAGTATTCTGCTTGTCAGTGTTTCTGTCTTGTTTCTTTCACTATGCATGTCTGTCTTTGTCTGTCAATCTGCTTGCGTCTGTCTGCTTAGCTTGTATCTGGCTGGTTCTCTCTCTCTCTCTCTCTCTCTCTCTCTCTCTCTCTCTCTCTCTCTCTCTCTCTCTCTCTCTCTCCATTTACGGTATATCATTTCCCTGAATTTCTCGCCACTTGCTTTCCGAATTGTGTGTTTATTATCCGCAAACTCCGCCTCTTATACAACTACCAATCTTAGTTACTTTTTATGTTCTTCAAAATATAATCTAGATATTCCGGTGGTATTTTTTCTATCTCGTATAATGATTATGCTCAAAACTTTTCCTTACCTCGATTCTTATATTCCAGTTTGAAGCTCTGTTCTGGGATCTTCACCTCGTAAAGTTCTTTCATTATTTTTTCCGTCTAAAGCATTGTCTGGCATTTATTCTCTGACGTGTTACCGTGAGATGGATTGGCTGTACTTTCTTTATATTTTTATGTGCATATTTCTTGCCGCAATCCTTCTTATCATCCTTGTACTACGCTCGTTGCTCTGGTTTTGGTGTGCGTCTGGTGTTCAATCTAATGCTGTGTTCCGCCTCACTTCTCCCGTTCTCCTCCTCCTCACCCCCTCCCTCCCTCCTCAGGCCGCGCGCTTTTCCTTGCTAGGCGCCTCACGCTAGGTCGCCCACGGCCACGCCACAAACACACGCGGCCCGCCGACGCCCTTACCGCCTAGCTGCTGTGGTAAACCGCCTCACAGGTTCATGACTCCGGGCCGATTGGTTAATACAAGCGGATGAAGAATGGCGGCAGGTGTTGAGCAAATTGTGGTTATAGGTCGTTCCTTTTACCTTATATATGTTAAGAAAAGGAATTTGATAAACCTAGTGTCGTAAATGAGATCTAGTGTTGCCTTCCTTCTTTGGTTATTCTCTTCTCTCTTTATTTGTCTTCTCCCTTTTTCTTTGTTCCTCTTTCTTGTCCTTCCCTCCCACTTCCCTTCCTTCTTGGTATGACCAGAAAGAGGAATTTGATAAACCCTGTCTCTGCCGTAGTGGAGAGCCAGCGGTGCCTTCCTTCCGTGGCTCTTCTCTCTCTCTTTCTTACTCTCTATTTATCATATCCTCCATCTTTTCTTCGTTCCTCTTCTTCGTCCTTCCCTCTCCCCCCTCTCCTTTCTCGCCTGCTAAGCTCCGTGGCACGTGAAGCGTTAATAAAATTACTCATATGAAAGTAGGTGGAAGTCGAGGGTCTGTCAACAGTTATAATGGACCATGTTGAGGACATTAACAGGGGCGTCTTCCCTCCAAGCCTTCAGCGTCATAGCGGGATTGGGGAGAAAGATGGAGGGCGAGGGAGAGAGGTAAAGAGGCAAGAAGGAAAGGAGAAAGGGATGGGAGAGAGCGAGAGGAAAGAGGTAAGAAGGAAAGAAGAGGAAGTGAGGGAGGGAGAAAATGAAACAGGAAGTAAAGAAGCAGAGGAAGGAGACAGGAAGGAAAGGAAAAGATGAGGAGAGAGAGAGAGAGAGAGAGAGAGAGAGAGAGAGAGAGAGAGAGAGAGAGAGAGAGAGAGAGAGAGAGAGAGAGAGAGAGAGAGAGAGAGAGAGAGAGAGAGAGAGAGAGAGAGAGAGAGAGAGAGAGAGAGAGAGAGAGAGAGAGAGAGAGAGAGAGAGAGAGAGAGAGAGAGAGAGAGAGAGAGAGAGAGAGAGAGAGAGACAGGAAGTAAAGGAGCAGAGGAAGGAAGGGTGAGGAAAGAAACAGGAAGTAAAAGAGAAGAGGACGGCAGGGAGTGATGAGAATAGCCAAGAAGTAAAGAAAAGGAAGGGAGGGAAAAAGGAAAAGACAAGAAGAAAAGGAGATGAGGAAAGGAGGGCAAGAGAAAATACAGGAAGGAAAGGAGAAGAGAGAGGGAGGGAGGAAAAGAGGTAAAAATTAGAGGATGGGAGGATGAGAGGAAAAGAGACTGGAAGCAAAGAAGAACGGAGGGAAAAAAATATGAAGGGAAGTAAGGAATAAAGGAGGAAAGGGAAGGAGTTAACGAGGCAGGGAAGTAAGGAGAAGGAGAGCATGGGAGGGAAAGAGTGGAGTGCCAGGAAGGAGGAGAGGCCGAGGCAGCAGGCTGGAGCAGGTGAGGGGGCAGCGTCGCGACATGGTCTGATTACAACCTAGCCACAAGTCAGCCCCGCCCTCGCTCACCTGCCGCTGCTGATGGGGTCTGGAGGCTGTTTACGTGAAGCACAAATTGTTGCCCCCCACCCACTTCCTGTTTTCCTAAGACGATCTCTTCCTTCTCCTCCCTTCTCCTCCTTGGGTCATTATTATTATTTGTTTTTCTTTGTTCTTTGCTACCTTTCTTGTCTGCCTCTAGTAATCTCCTGGCTTCTTGAAGACTTTTCTTTTTTTACTACCCTTCTTTAAGAAATGTCCTGGTCATCCTGGATTTAGCTTTCAGTACCTTTCGTCTCTTCTTTGGTCACCTGCAGTCATGGTACTCATACATCTCCTTTTCATGTTATTTACGAATAATGTTATAAAATCCCAATGACTAGTGAAACTGGAAGCTACTTACGGAGTGCTGATATTTGTCTCAATAGGCGGCTCACACTGGTACTCATGAATGATGACATCCATACGATGGCAATAATATTTCTTCGAGAATATCCTTTATTTCACTAGTATGATGCGATTTGAAATAGCAGATATGGTAAGTACTATTTTCTTTCACGAACCCAAAAAAGTATTAAGTACTAATGAATACAGGTAAATATTAAATATGAAAGAAGGCTTACTGTCAGTGAGACTTTTCCCTTAGGACAAGTCAAGGGAGCCAGTAACGTCAGTGCTCCAAGACCTTGTTTATTTGGGAATGAAAAAAATGTATACTTTTCTCTTTTCCTCACGTACTTTTCGAAAAAAGATGTGACTTGTAATTTCTATTCCTTCACCATAAATTTTGCGTAAATTATAGTTTATGAAGGAAACATAAACTTTGCGTTAAATATATGTCGTGCTTAAGCTTATTGGGTTTCAACCTTTCTCTGCTTATGGCGCAATACATAACCTGAAGGACTGGTTAATAGCGGCTTGTCATTTCAGAATAAGAAGAAAAAAAATTGAAAACGAAGCTGTAGTCGCTAAGATAATCATGCCACTCCAGCAGTCACACCCGGAGGCCTTTGCCCCAAAGACACGCATGACATGAAAAATGAGTTGCTGCGCGTGTTTTGTAGGCCGGAGGCGCTGCTGGCGGTGGAAGCGAAAAATATTCCGTCAATATTAGGCTATATGATATTTATTAAGATCGGCTTGGAGTGAAGAGCACGTGGTCGGCGTGGTTGGAGCGTGGCGAGGGAGAACAGAAGTGAACACATTCCATTCTGTCCTCACTCTCCTAATAGCGATCCCCCCCAGCCTCTGCCATACTCTATGTACGCCTGTCCGACTCTTTAAGCCTGCATGCCTGCCTGTCTGTCTTTCTGTCTGTCTGTTTGTGTCTGTTTGTCTGTCTCTCTCACCCCAACAGTTTGGCGGTGGGTCTCGAACAATAATTGTCATCCAGGAGCCTCAGCCTTCCTTCCCAGTGCGGAACAAAGTCGCCACCACGCCCTGCTCCTCGCCTTTCCTCCACGCTCATCGTACAGACAAGACAGCCAAGGATGTCCCCTTTTACGAAAATTAGCTCACGACCATTAAGAGTCCCGCAGCATGACGCTTAAAGCCACGAAATCCTGATTCATTAATGTCGGTTTGTCATGAATTCGCGGATCGCCGGGAGAGACAAGCGTCGAGGGTCCCTTTGAGCAGCCCTGGGTAGGACGGTGACTCCTGTGACCGGCAAAAGGCTACTTGATAAACCTGTTCACGGTCCTCAAGGCAAATAATCTCGGAATAAGTAAAATCATTATAAGTTTTTGGGATTCAATGATAAAAACATAAATTTTAATTACGGCAGTTTTAGAATTACTGAAGCAAGTCAGAAACGTTAAACGTGATTTTTGATGTCTGTTTGTAGCACAAGAAAAGTGTGCAGGCGAGTGTGACGCGGAGGGAAAAGGGAAGGAAGGGGGAATGAAAGAGACGATAATATTATGCAAGAAGATGAATCAACAGCCAGGTGGAGATTTGAAGGACAGGGCAAAGGAAAATGACCCAGATACACACACAATAAATATGTAAGTAAAAGTACAGCATAGGTATAAAAAGCTTATTTACAGTCGATAAACTATAGTAGTGTACTACATTTCTGATCCAAGACAAAGTAAAAGAACCAAGATACACACAAATAAATACAAATAAATATATCAGTAAATAGACAAATAAATGCGTATGAAAATGCGTATAAAAAGAGCGCATTTCTAGTGGTTAAAATAGTGTACAAACTTCGTGAGCTCATCATTTAAGACTCAAGTGTCATTTAGGGTACACATACGCATCAGAATATCCGTCCAAATGACAGAAAAAAGTTATCGGTGAGCATTGGTGTGTATTAACTTATTATTTAATCTTAGTCCCTCGTTATTCATAGTGTATATTTTTACACTGACGGCATGATGCTCCTCTGACGGGGCAAACACACCTGCCGCAGCGAGTCAAAGCGAACCGGTCTTGTGTGTCCTCACGTGCGGGTGTTTGAGTCGGGAAGAAAGGGTCACTCTCTAATTACTCGTTTAGAGAGAAAAAGAGAGATAAAATAGATGCTCGGGCAGGTTTTTGTAGCTTCTGGATCAGCATGTGTCGCTTCTACCCCCATAATCTGATTTCTTTTTTTATTCCCCCCCCCCCCCTCTCCTCCGTCTATATTGGCCACTCACTTCTTTCCTGCTTCTTGTGTAGTACTCTTCGTTTTCCCTCCTTGATCTTCTTTTTTTCTCTGTCCCCATCCTTTACTCTTTGACTATTAGAAGCTAGTACTCTTAATTCTCCTACTCATCCTTGCTGGTCTCAGTGTTCTTCGAGTCTTCATTCTTTGGGTCTTAACTTCCTTCCCTACTTATTAATTACTCTTTCTTTTCTTTGTATGTATTCACTTGGGGTATGATACTCCCGTCCACACCAACTTTCGTATTCCTATTGGGGTATTCTTTTTCCTCTTTTTAACTTTACATCTCTTCCCTCTCATTCATTTTTCTCATTACTCGTTCCCGAATAATTCCTTCATACAAACATCCCTCACTTTTACGTATCCCATCCCAATTCTAGTGATGAGTAGGCCATTAAACATATCCTAATAAGCTAATCCTCGCGTCCTACTACTTCTTAGACTAATACTTTCACATAAATCACTCACCCTCTACACCATCGCTCTAGAGAATAAAGGTCGCAACCCAGTACGAGATTGAGATAGACGGGTCAATGGATCATTAGTTCTTTACAAACAGAGGAGTGGATATCACACGGTGGGAGGAGCACAACTCCAGCTACTAACTCCATCCAGCATCGTCCCGGACTCTTTTGTTCTCCTCGTCCACTTGCCGCGGCGGCGTGGAGCCAAAGCCCGTCACGGCGACATTATATAACAGGCGTGGCGGGGAGAGGTCACGTCATTAGTCCCGGGATCATCGGCTACCTCTCTTACTCATTGGTCTCTCTCTCTCTCTCTCTCTCTTATCCATCCAAATCTGTCACTATTCCCGACGACACAATCAGCGCCACACCAGGAAAGGTTGACTCTGCAACACAATTACCACGTTTGGCTGATTTTAACCCGGGGCGCCGCGGCCCAGCCAATGGCGGGCCGCGGGGGCTCGTGGCAGCTGCCTGAGAAAGTTGAGAAGCAGCAGTATTAGTTTTGTTGAAGGTACTTAGCAATTAGTTCCCCGGTTGTGTTTTTCCTCCCCTCCACGGCACAGCTGCGCACACGGGCCGCTGCAGGTGTGTGTGTGTGTGTGTGTGTGTGTGTGTGTGTTTTCAAATTTTTTTTTGAGAGAGAGAGAGAGAGAGAGAGAGAGAGAGAGAGAGAGAGAGAGAGAGAGAGAGAGAGAGAGAGAGAGAGAGAGAGAGAGAGAGAGAGAGAGAGAGAGAGAGAGAGAGAGAGAGAGAGAGAGAGAGAGAGAGAGAGAGAGAGAGAGAGAGAGAGAGAGAGAAACAGACGAAGACTGACTTGCAAACTGATGCATACAATATAGAAACGCGACTGAAGGAAACAAATCAACAACGAGACGGACGCCAGAAACATATGCGGGTACCATTTATCAGTGAGTCAGGTGGCGCCGCTGACCCAAAGACTCGCCCGTTAGTCTGCACGATAGCAACAGCAGACGAGCGATCAATAGGCGGCGATGGCTTCCACGGCGGCCTATCGGAGCAGCATCAGAGGGACACATAGAGGATACCACACGCATATACCTACCGTACCTACCTGCCTATCTCTCTATGTACAGTCACACACACACACACACACACACACACACACACAAGGAAAGGTTTAAATTTATTATGCCTTGGATTATTTTTAGAATGTCGACGATCTGTAGTGTGTGTGTGTGTGTGTGTGTGTGTGTGTGTGTGTGTGTGTGTGTGTAATTCACCACCACGGCCTGATCACGTGTTGGACTCGTCATCGCCAGCAGGCACCCTCCCGACATGAACAAGTGCTCTTTATCGTCGATCTATGGGTACTGTCAGGACATCACACACCATACACCCCGTCTCCCTTGCTCAAGGGGGGACAGTAACCATTCCTAGTCAACGGAAAGAATCCGGCCTGAGCGGGCTCGAACAGCCGCCCTGTCAGACCGTGAAGCCTGGCAGCGCAGCGTTCTAACCAGTTGCGCCACGGAAGTGTGTGTGTGTGTGTGTATGTGTGTGTGTGTGTGTGTGTGTGTGTGTGTGTGTTTCATCATGCACCAATCAACAGATATTCAAAGGTTTTGATGAATATCACACCGTGTGTGCATACAGCAGATATTAAAAAACAAACAATGAATTGAGTAGCTCAGCCATGATTTGTATAATAAACTAAAACAAAGTATCAATAAAACTAAAAGAAGAAAGAATTACGAAGTTACAAATATGAATCACTGTAAGCATGACGCTTTCACTTTATAAACACAATAGAATTAAGAGCTTTAAGGATCCTCTACGATGCTTCAGTGATGGAAACGTGCCCTTACCCCTCCCTCTATGCCCCTCGCCCCTCCATCCGGCGTAGGAGCACACAACGCACGGCATGTGATTTTTCTCCCCATAGGGCAAACAATGACACACGCGGGGCAAAGGCAAGCACGTTCCACTTTCATTCCCGTGTTGACCAGGGCAAACAAGTGCAATTATCGATCATCACGTCCCGGGGAGCCGCCGCCAACATGCCGGGGATTATTTTCATCCAGGACAAGCCAGGCCACAGCGCCGAGCCGGTGAGAGTGGCTGAGCAGTGAGCAGGGCAATGACTTCGTTTCCTGCAGCTCTGAGTCTAATAGTAATGGTCATAAAAAGAGTAGTAGTTGAAGGAATGCTGCGTAGCTTCCGGCGCGCAGAACTGTTAACCAGGGGAATTAAGGTAAATGTAAAGTAACATAAATTCAATTAAAGTTTTTGCTGTTTTTATTTTACGGGAAAGGAGTCAAATCAAGGGATGTATACATTGGAACATAAAAAAAAGTCCGCTACAATTTTCTCCGATTAAGGAGATAGAAGACGTCAAATAATCAAGAAAACACGCCGAGAAATAGTTCGAACACTTTCTTTGGGAGTGAGATCGGTGGGCGTCAGCTCGGCACTATCTGGGCGAAGTAACAGTGCGGTCTCGCCTCCTCCAGTTTGTGTTCCGCCTACTTACACTTCAACTTTTACCTCCGCGGTGAACTCTCCCGGATTATGTTAGTGCAGAAGGCAACAGAAGGTGGCAATGAAAGCAGGATGAGGATGGTGATGGGCTGGGGCGTTAACTACCATTATTATAGAGCAGATGAAGGTACCGCCTCGCTTTGTCAGCCGCGTTTTAGCAGAAGCAGCTTTTTTTGTCGGTGAGGCTCTGGTTGACGTGAGGCGCATCCCGCAGTACGCTCGCCTCTACCTGTATGTAGTTATTTACCCGCCGCGGCTGGCGCACCTGCATGCCGCAGCATGGGGCGTCGTCGGCAAACAAACCGACGCAGGTGTTTGTATGCTCGGGACGTAGACGCTAGTAAGGACGCCTCCCCGTGCTCTACCTCTCGGCGGCCTCATAACGCTCCTACGACTAGTCGGCTTCATGGGAACGTCTAACCGATTTTTCCTTGGTTTACTTTTACGTCACATCAATTTGTTTGCATAGAGATCTACACTCCGGCCACTCCTCTTTCTTCAGAAAACTCTTATCTCCCCTGCACTATCAGACTTAATGCCTGATATTGCCGGGGAGATAAGATAAGATAGCGGGGCGCAATTTTCCTGTCAAATAAAGTGTTTTTGAGAAGATGCAAACGCTGCTCCTATTTGCTTCGCCCTCCGCTCCACTTTTCCAGAGTAAGACCCGGCCGGCTGCCCTTTCAGCGGCCCCTTGTGCCAGCCTCTTCTCCTTGCACAAAGCGTGTCTCTGAGGTTGAAGGATGATATGTTCCCTGTAGCCTACGTTCAGCCCTGGCTAACTTGGCTTCCAGGTCACATGTCGCCTCCCCATCTCCACCCATTACCTCCCTGGTGCCCCGGCCCGTCCTGTCCAGCCAGCCCCGCCCCTCACCACCCCGCCTCCCCACACAACCCCTCCGGCCGCCCACACCTGCAGGAGGAGGTTATTTACCTTGAGGCCGCAGCTGGAGGGTCGCGCTCCAGTGACTTGCTCAGGTGTTGGGTGGTTTAGGGAGGAGGAAGAGGAGGAGGCGGTGGAGGGAGGAGGGATTGAGAAGAGTTGAAGGGGGTGGATAAGAGGTACGGAGTGGGGGATAAAGAAGAACCATCCCGTGCGAGTAAGGAAGTGGAGTGGAGGGATAAAGGAGAACAGGAGACATGAGTGGAACGAGGCCGACGAAAGCCTCAGAGCAAGCTGGTGTTGATGGCTGAGGAAGATAAGAGAACGGCGTGATGTGCATAAAGGGGAAGCGGAGGAGGCGCAGAAAAGGCGAAGAGCGGGAGGGAAGGAAAGAGAGAACCGAGATGGGAAAGTTGAGGTGCTGCACGTCAGGCCTTGAGTTAATATGTACACACACACACACACACACACACACACACACACACACACACACACACACACACACACACACACACACACACCTGCGCTCAACGAAAACACAGGATCCTAGAGAATGTGTATGCAACAAAAGGCGAAGAAAGGCTTGTGATGAAGTAAAAAAACAAAACAAAAAACAAAAAAAGGGGCAAAAGGTAAAAAAAAGGCAAATTAAGAAGAAACAAAAAATGGAAGACGAAAAACAAGAAGACACTTTTTACTAACAC
>NW_026110299.1:107500-110000 GCF_024679095.1 Eriocheir sinensis | reverse complement strand
GCCTATATAACTTCTTTCCCGCCTATATAACAGCTTGGCGCCTCACTCTTTCGTTAACACACCCTCCATCACCCCTGCAAGCATTCATCCGTCCGTCCAAGACTCCGTCCGTCGGCTCGTTCACCTGCACGTCTCCCTTACTCTCCTTCATGTACACTTTACACCTGAGTTCCCTGCATACTGGATTTTAGTTTTTCCTAAGATGTTTCAATGATTTTTTTTCTTATACAGTTATTACAGTCATTATTTGTTCGGGGAAGGGAGTTATGATCATGCACATAATAATAACGGTAATGCTTATGTTATGACGATGAAGATAATAGAGGTGTTATATTATTTTTCTGAGATCCCTTTCACGCTTACCTTTCACTTTCTTCCCGGTGCAATAAGCGGTAACTTTCTTTTTAACATTAACAGTGAATGGAAACAAAGCAGCCTGTCATGGAATTCAGTACATAGTGTTGAGCAGATTAATGACACAATATTTTATCCAGACGAACTAATTAATACGTAATAAAAAAGTCGAAAAAAAATCGTATTACAAAAAACTAGTCTCGGTGAATATAATCGTTAGTCAATCAAAAAGGTTATCAATCTGCTGGAACCTCATATTTCGTTATCTCGGCTGTATGACTGTGCTGGAGGTGTACTTGCATATCATCTTTCTCATATGTGCTCTGCGTTTCCATGTGCGGTTCGAGGTACCACACGTGCATCGGACGGCTGTGTGTGATGTGCGGCGGGGGTGTTGAAGTAGAAGCTGTGTGCATTGCAGGGGCGATGCGGCAGAGGCTGTGGGGGTGTGCCGTGCGACAACCCTGACCCGTTCCCACAGAGCCGAGGAAACTATTATACAAGACCACACACACACACACACACACACACACACACACACACTCTCACTCACACACACTGACTCTCTCTCTCTCTCTCTCTCTCTCATTTCAATTCTTAGACAATGATATGAAGGGATAAAGAAAATAGAAGGAAGACAACTGTAATGATAATAACATATAATATAACTTAAATAGTAGTAATAATAATAATAATAATAATAATAATAATAATAATAATAATAATAATAATAATAATAATAATAATAATAATAATAATAATAATAATAATAATAATAATAATAATAATTATAATAATAATAATTATAAAATAACACTAGTAGTAATAATAAAATGATAATATTAACAAATAACAACGATATTGATTAATTATAGGAATAATGCAAATTAAATTACTTACAACGAACGGAGAACTGACAAAAAAATTCCCGATCTCAAATTATGACACACAAATGACTATATCTTAAAACGACTCAAAGATTAAGACAAGCTCGTATTAAGGGCAGGTGGAGGGGGTGTTTGAGCCAGGTGGTTGAGCTTCCACTAAGGGGGCGATGAGGGTTGATAGAGGGTGGGGGCGGGTGGGGGTGGGGGGGCAAGGCGTGGACGGAGACAAAATGGTCTGGCGGGGCGAGGCGGACAGGGCGACAAGGGCAGGGCAGGGTGACAGGGGCAGGGAAGGGTGACAGGGGCAGGGCAGGGTGACAGGGGAAGGGCAGGGTGACAGGGGGAGGGTTAGCATTATGCTTTGTGTGAGGATAATCCTGTGACCCCAGAACGGCACGTTTTTTCGAGGCGGGAGCAAGAGGCGCCTGAATGTTACCAGCACAGCATCAGCAAGAGACGAAAAAGAAGCAATAACAACTAGGACAACAATAGCAATAACGAACACTAGGGATGTAATCAACAACGACAGCAAATTAAAGACTTTCGACACACTCAGGTGATGCAGATTTTTTTTTTTCATTTCATGTAACTCCTATTATCTTCATTTTCTTTTCATTGTCATTCATCGTCAACTTACTTTTTTCTGTTCGCCTGTCACACAACTTCTGGCTCCCTCTCATGTCCCGAACCTTATTAATCAGAATGTCTGTTTCTGCTCCTCATTAGAATTTAGATGTTCCTGAGCATGTTGTGTACCTTTTCTTTGCTCACGCCATTTACCTTTTGTTTTTAAGATGGCAAAGCTGTTACTAAGATTCCTTGAAGCCTCGTGCTGCCCCTGCATCTAAGTCCCTACTGTTGATCATGGACTTCCCAACACAACCGCTTTTCATATTTTCTAACCATTTAATTCTATCCACTTCCACAAACATTAAAAACTCTTCCTAGTAGTTAAGGCGCATAGACGTTCAAACTTAATCCCTTTAGAGGCCTCCCGAAATCTTGACATTTCTTTTAATTTTAGTCAATTGACATTAACATAACCTTACTCTTCGTCGCAGTGACTCGTGTCCTTGCCTTCAGATAACTCTATAAGGATTCTGGCGCCCCTATACCACCCGGGCCTCCTCGGACTCATCGAGGATAGTACCATCTGCAGCTTTGTGAGGCGCTTTTGTTTTTGCCCCCCACGACTGTTTATCAGTAACTACAAAAGCAATAATAAGAAAAAAAAACCTGAGTAACGAAAACGGCAATAA
>NW_026110299.1:65000-102500 GCF_024679095.1 Eriocheir sinensis | reverse complement strand
CAAGGAGCGTTTTTAACCTTCTGTATCGACCGCGCTCGGGTAGTGTGTGGGTCTTAAGGGGGGGAGGTTTGCAATCTGGGGGAGCATCAAGGCCCACTGTTACTACTACTACTACTATTACTACTACTACTACTACTGTTATTGGCTTATTGCTACTACCACTACTATTATTAATACTACTACTGCTGCTGCTTTTGCTACTATTACTACTACTACTACTACTACTGCTGCTGCTGCTGCTGTCACTACTGCATACAAGACTTCGTACTCTTTTAATATGCATATGAGTCGCACTTATGTTATTATTATCATTGTTGTTGTTGTTGTTGTTGTTATTTCAAATTATGCTATGTGGCTCCGTTGGTTCTCGTTCAGTGTGTCGGCGTTGCCTATCTCGGCGGTGCGTCCCTTGGGCTGCCACAACGCCGCGCTCGGGCCGCGCTAAATCAAGGTGGTGGAGGCGCTGGCAGACCCGGGGTAATGAGGGTGGCGTCAAGATAGCGCGGGAAGCAGTCTGAGGGAGGCTACTCAGGGAAACATTCAGTCTTACCGCGACTAAAATATTTCCCGATGATTTTTTTGCTGATAAAGTCTGCTTAGAGTCAGACTTGAGACGCATGATTAGATGCGAATAAGAAATCATTAAATGCAAATCATTGGGTAGAAACAATCACTTGAGGAAGAAAAGTGGCCACAGAAAATTGCATTCTATGAAGGTTTATAATTTTCCCAAATAGAGGCAAGTTGTAATAAGGAACGAAAGCGATAAAGAGAACGTGGGGTGGCGGTAGTTCATTACAATGCTATAACAATTCTAGACAAATAGTGTAATTGAGGGAGGCTAAATAAGGACGAATGACAATTAGTAAAAGACGCAGAAGAAGTGGCCAAGAGAAAAGACAATTAGCCTGAACTGAAATTAAAGTAAAAGGTACAGCTGAAGACTCGCCAAATGGTGGTGCAGGTGGTGAGCCCTGACGACCATGCACCTCCACCATCCCCTGGCCTCCCTCCGTGCCCAGGCTCCCAGGCCAGGCTGTTCACCCTCCACTTTGGGAAACATAGAAGACTCATGGCGCAGGTAACAACGGGTCCTGGAATATGTATGATGGAGTATCTATGCAACAACAACAACAAGAAAGGCAACAAAACCAAAACCACCGCAATCACCTACAGGTACTGCTACTGCTACTGCTACTACTACTACTACTACTACTACTACAACTACTACTACTACCAGCACCATTATTATAGCTGTGAAAAAGGTTGCAACACTAGATAAAAGTAAAAGTGAGTATAGTATTATGGTAGCGGGGGAGAGAGAGAGAGAGAGAGAGAGAGGTGGGGTGGGGGGGGAATGTGTGTACAGAGCGCAGTGTTATGCCGACAAAGTGGGCAAGACAATATATTCACAGGAAGGAAATCGCAGCGAGGGAAAACTTTACTTGTCTTCCTCGTCTTTATGGCTCTGGGAAGGAAGGCGAGCCGCAACTCTCCCGCCTAAGCGTATTCTGGTCCAGTTCGGAGATGATCCCTAATAGATACCGACCGGCCCAAAGAATCTCTGCAAAGGGGGAAACGCCTTCAACTTATCATAATACTGCTGGAGTTTTTTTTAAATAATTTTCATGGGAGTGGCGCTGGATGAACTTTAATGTTATGAATGAATACGGAATGAATACAGTGAGGGTATGAGTTACTTAAGGCTGGGCATGAAAATGAATTAAGCCGCACGTCTGGGCAGCCACGAAGCTGAAACTGCATGTGGGCCTCGGGAGAAGCAGGCTCGACAGGAATAAATCAGTAGAAAGAATATGAAGAAATCCTATGAATAATTCTAAAAGTAGTGGTAATGTTAATAAAAATATTAGCAAAAATGACATTAATACTTGTAATGGTCATGAATATAGTGATAATGATATAAATGATAATAATAATAATAATAATAATAATAATAATAATAATAATAATAATAATAATAAATAAATAATTATAATGATAATTATGATAATAATAATAATATAAACAGCAAAAATGATGATACCAGTGATGGTGATGACAATAATATATATATTTTTTTTACGTCGCGGCTATTGCGCCGGTAGGCTTGTTCCCGGTGGGGCCTGATGGTTTGCCCAGCTCGTTCTGACGCAGGCGAGTGTTTATAGTGGCAGGCTCATGCTGCGCCCCGGAACTCATCTTTGAGCCTCTCTTTGGAGAGGTTATCTAGAGCCCGGGTTGATGGGTGGTCTTCAGGGCAGGATGTGGGTAGTCTTAGACCACTCGGCGGTGACTGAAAAACCTCAGCTGTGCGGCGGCCAGGATTCGAACACGCATCCCTCCTGGAGCTCCTGAACGCGGGGCCGTGATGCTAACCACTCAGTCACCGTCTCCCCAAATAATGATAATAGTGATAATAATGATAACAATGATAATATAATAATAATAATAATAATAATAATAATAATAATAATAATAATAATAATAATAATAATAATAATAATGATAATAATGATCATATAATAATAATAATGGTAATAATAATAATAATAATAATAATAATAATAATAATAATAATAATTAATGATAATAATTATTTTAAAAACAATATCGATCAAAAACTGGGTAAAGTACTACAAGATTAACAAGAGCACCACCACCAAAAATTATGACAATCACCAGACGAGAAACGCTTGTCTCCTCACGAGGAGGAGGCGTGGGGTGCATGCGGTCCGCGATCTGTTTGCTGGGCCTCGCGGCGGGAGAGCCTCTTGCCCGCGGCCCTGCACGTAAAAATACACACACACACACACACACACACACACACACACACACACACACACACACACACACACACTAATGAGCCCTTCTCTTCTGAATTTTAATGAGCGACGATGAATCTGTATAATATGAAAATATAAAACATCCCAAATATTCACAAGTCCGTATCACCCAAGTAATGCCACTTAATGCAAGAATATAAAAGGAGAGTTTTTTTTTCTGCCTTTCACTTTTCTGGCAACTGACAACGAGTGAAAGGGGTGGCGGGGGCGGGGGGTGGCGGACGTCTGGCTAGAGATTGCTGAAGGTGAGGAGCAAGGGGTGAGGGGATGAGGTGGGGAAGGTCACATTGGTATACGACAGAACTAACTCTTGCACTTAATTCTTTCAAGGCGTCGAATCACAGGTTCTGGCCTTTCCACATCAGCGCCTATTGAATAATGTGCTATATGTGATTGCGCAGTGGAAATAATGTTAGGGATAATAATGGTGATGATAATTCTACAAACTAATGATAATGGTTGTAGTAATAATACGGGTGATATTACTGCTATTACTACTGCTACTTCTACTACTACTACTATTCCTGATACTCTGACTACTTACACTACAACTACTACTACAGCTACTGCAACCTCTCCTTCTTCTTCTTCTTCTTCTTCTTCTTCTTCTTATGTACTTCTACTATTACTACTATTGCTGCTACTCTGACTACTACTACTACTACAACTACTACTACAGCTACTGCTACCTCTCCTTCTTCTTCTTCTTCTTCTATAATTACTGCTACTGCGGACCCGTGACTAATCGTACACCAACAAGGACGGGAAGCGTGATGACAGGCGTGAGGGTGTGGCCAGCGCGGGGAGGCATTATCGTGGACACTCATCATTCCCCGACAAAGGAACGCAGACGAAGCCGCTCACAGCACCACCGAAGGAATAAACCGAGAGCTTACAAATATGCTACTGTCAGAAGAGACGATGGGCAGTCCAATAATGTGTTTAGAAGATCCAAGAATAGTGAATTAGCACAAACATAAAGAGAAAACTCACAAACGTAGAAAGTAAGATTGATTGACTAACTGGCTGACTTACTGACTGACTGAGAGAGAGAGAGAGAGAGAGAGAGAGAGAGAGAGAGAGAGAGAGAGAGAGAGAGAGAGAGAGAGAGAGAGAGAGAGAGAGAGAGAGAAGAGAGAGAGAGAGAGAGAGAGAGAGAGAGAGAGAGAGAGAGAGAGTATACATTTTCAACACGTCCAATTGCCTCGCCTAATTAAAATGATACTCCACTAAACTATAAATCAGAGCTTGCGCGCTAAAAATAATCATTGAATACTTCTTTTCTGCCTCTTTTTTTGTGTGTCCGTAATGCCGCCGCTATAAAACCTTCGCTATTCCACGCCCGCAGCTCGTCGTGTGTGGGAAGCAATCTATTAAATCCTCCTGCCGTTGGAATGACTTGCGACTATTGCCATATATTTACCAATTACACACACACACACACACACACACACACACACACACACACACACACACACACACACACACACACACAGACAGACAGATGAAGCGCTTGAGAAAACATACGTGACCTCATTCCCTTCGTCGATCTCCCATCCATTTCTTCTTCACTCTCACGCCTCTTATTCTTCCTCTTCTCCGTCGCTTTTTTTCTTCCCTTCACCTGTTCAGCAAAATTTCTTCGTTCTCTGATTACCTGTATGTGGTCATTTTGCTTGCCGTGTTATGCCTGGTATATATTTTTTTACGTAGTATCAGTCTTTGCTAACAATAATATGACTGATTTCTCTTTTTGACCATTTCTTTTCAGGCATGGTTAGTTGGTTCTGTTATTTTTTTTCTTTTGTTGATTTCGATGACTGAGTTTGTAACATGTCGACCTAACTCTCCAATCCAAGACTTCTAACTAACCCCGTCCCAAAAATGAAGTTTAAAAGTCAAATTAGCTACATAACTATTAATGAATACTAAGATAACGTTAAACAATCAGGCGTTAGTGTACATAAATTCATAGCTCCAGTGCAGATCTATCGGCTTAATCACACTAAAAGGATTTCGAGTTCGATGTCCAGGCCGCAAGATTTACCGACCTTCTTCGCGGCCCAGGTGGTTGAGCGATCAGAAATACAGGCATGAATAGCGGAGTGTCAGGTGCTCGTTCAGGCCAGGTTTTTACGCGCATGCCATGACGTATGACACCGTAACAGTAACAATAATAAAAATAATAACAACAACACCCTATGAATATCAAGCACGCAGCAGTAGTGGTATAGTAGTAGTAGTAGTAGTAGTAGTAGTAGTAGTAGTAGTAGTAACAATTGAAGTATTGGGGGTGGTCTTTGTGGTGTAGAAAGTTATGCAATGTTAGTTTTTTTTTCGCAAACCTTCCATATGTATCTGTGTCGCGGGGTAATGGGTTATTCGTTGCCACATGCTTAAGGAACCAATGTGACAGAGATGAGCACCGAGGCTACGCGCAGCTATAGCGTATACCCCCAACTTTACCGTATCTTTGCCATAAATAACGTTTCCCCGAGTAATATCAAGGCAATAAATGTTTCCAGATATTAGATGCACACACACACACACACACACACACACACACACACACACCACCTGCTCGTGTCTGCCTCAAGGTCTTGCCTCCAGGGATCGCCTTAGGCAGGATCTTCTCTCCTCCCCTCCTCCCCTCCCTCTCTTCCTCCTTTCTCCCCCTCCCTCTTCCTCTTCCTCTTATTTAACCTTCGTCGCTTCTTTCTACCTTCTTTCCTTCCTTTGTTATATCCCCCCGCTGCTATTACTACGCTCTTTTCATGTTCCAATTTATCTTTTTGTTGGCTGTTAAATTCAGTTATTGGGGTGCATTTATTTCCGTTGAGATTCCTTCCCCGGAGTCATTCTATTTTATTTCCCTTTTACTTGATCCCTTTTGTGCCGCCGTGAATGCGGAGTCAATATTTTATCAGTCAGGCTCTATGGACCTTTATTTCGTTGTCATTCTTCTTGATGTTCTTGACGTTTTTTTCGCTCTCTCTCGATTTTCTTTCTATATATTTTTTTTCTCTCTCAGTTTTCTTGTCATATTGAATCCTCCCTCACAATATACATTACCGTCAAATTATCTTTCTCGTCCGCCTCCGAGTATTATTTCTTTATCATATCTATATTCTTTTTCTCCTCCACATATCACTTTTTTTTTTCTTTCTTGCTTGCTTTTCGTCTTCTTGCTCTTAAATATATTCTCTTTTCTGATCTATTTTATTTTTTTTCTCTTTCACTTCCTTCCGCTTCTTTTCCTTCTCTCTTTTCTTTTCTCTTCCTCTTTCGCCTTTTTCTTATTTTCTTGTCTTCTTCCTGTCACGTTCCTTCTCTTTCATCTTCCTCCTCTCTTTAATGTCCTATCTTCTTAATCATCTCCTCATACTTCTTCTATCTCATCCTCTTCCTTCTTTTTCCCCCATTTTCTCCTATCTTTCTGCCGTCTTATTCCTCTTTCTTCTCTCTTCAGTGTCTAATAGTTTCCTCCTCCTTCTCTTACGCCTGTTCTGTCTCCTCCTCCTCCTCCTCCTCCTCCTCCTAAGTGCCCTCAGGAAACAGCTTGTGCCCAGCCATAATCACACCGCGCCGCCGCCGCCTCCGCCACCACCGCCACCGTCTTCCTCCTCACCTCACCTCCGCCCCGCGCCCGCCCACAACACACGCCCGACACGCTCCTTCAAGACGTTGAGGCGCGTGCCTCCAGATGTGACGTCATAACCACCGTCGTATTGCAGGTTGCCGCCTAACCTCAAGACGCTCGTAAACGTCTTCCGGGAAGGACATAGTAATCGGAGAGTTTCATGTGCGTGAAGGGAAAAAAAGAAGACGGAAGACGCCGCCGCCACGTGTTTCCAAGACGCCTCATCATCGCCTGAAGAAGCTCGCCAAGACGCTGCTGCTCTTCCTCCGGGGATCGAAGTGTGACGAGTGAGCGTCTTCGGGGAATGCGCTGCAGAATGGACGGATGGATGAGCGGATGATGCATGGGGTGTCATTTTAACGATGTGATAAGTGTCGGGGTGTTTTTTAAAAATTATTTACATGCCTTTTGTAGTAGTTATTTCTCTCTCTCTCTCTCTCTCTCTCTCTCTCTCTCTCTCTCTCTCTCTCTCTCTCTCTCTCTCTCTCTCTCTCTCTCTCTCTCTCTCTCTCTCTCTCTCTCTCTCTCTCTCTCTCTCTCTCTCTCTCTCTCAGTCCCTTCCTTACCCTCCCCTCTTCTTTCCTTCGTTCTTCGTTCCTTCTTTCCTTCCTTCCTTCCATCTTTCCCTCTTTTCTTTCTTTCCTTCTCTTCCTCCTCCTCCTTCTTTTCCCCTGGTAGTCTAATGTTTCCAAACCGATGAGATTACAAGGATGACTAAGTTTTTTTCTCTACTTATTTCTTTATCCTTCTCATCTCTTCTATCTGCCTCCCCTTTCTTTTCCTGTGACAATATATGAATAACTAATTTCTGTCCTCTTCACTTTCTACCTTTTTTATTCTCCTCATTTCTTCTTTCTTTCCCTCTCTTTCGCCTCCTCCTTCTATTCCACTGACAGTACACGAATGACTTAATATCTGTTCTCTTCCTTACTTTCTTTTATCGTTCTCATCTTCTCTTCTTTCTTTCCTCCTCCTCCTCCTCCTCCTTCTTTCCCCCTGGTAGTTTATGTCTGTCTGTCTGTCGGTTCGGTGTTTTCCTGCGCCTGTAAGATTGAGATACTTCGCTGGTAAACCCGATCTCTTCTTCTGTGTGCCGACTACAGTTTTAATATTTTTCAGCATATTTTTTCTTTACGGCAGAGGAGGCAGTCAAGGGAAGAAAACAACAACCCGCAGAAACACCGATACTAAAGTCGCAGGTGTTGCAATGGGAGGCGAGGAGGGAAACGCCTTACGCCACTAATTAATTGTCCTGTCAGGTAGGTGCTGTGCGGGGCTGCTCCTTCCTACACACCTGGTTGACCGTGAGGAGGAGGCGCCCAAGTCCTCCTTCACTGTGACATTCTCATTTTATTTTCTTCCCCCCCTTTTTTTTTGCCTTATGATGATATTCTCCCGTTCATATCCTCGCTTCTTATTTTCGTTTTTTTTCCCCCTTTTCTCTCTCTCCTTAGCTTTATGATATTGCTCCCTCTTTACTCCCTCCTTATCTCTCTTTCCTGTGACATTTCTTTCTGGTTTTCCTTATTCTTTTCCATTTTCTTCTCTCCATCTTCCTTTCCATTCTCATTTGCCTTCCTTCTTGACACCTATTCCTATTCTTTTTCTCTTCTTCCCTTCCTTTTTTTCTCCTTAGCCTCCCTTCTTTCTTTCCATCTTCACTTCTCTCCACTATGGCGGCTCTTTTTACTTCCTCTTGTCCTTCTCTTTTCCTTTTTTCCTTATTGGCCTCATCCTGTTCAACCGTCCTTCCCATGCTCACATTCCCTTACCCTCACACCCTTTTATTTCTTCCCCTTTCCGTCGTTTCCTTTCCTACCTTTTCCCCTTTGCCACATGATTTTCTTTCACCTCTTTATCTATTTACCGCTACTGCAAATGCCTATACACTGCTTTTGATTTCTGCTTCATATTTCTTCACCTCCTCTTAGTTTTGTCCTGCTCTCTCTCCCTTTTCATCAACGACAAATTCATCCGCCTCTTTACTTTTCTGTTTTCTTCTTTGCGTGAATTTTATGTCGGTTAGTTTTCCTATGTTGCAGGTTTTGAGGTTTATCATATTTCAAAGCTTTTTCGCTCTTCTCGTTCTGGATTTTTCTCTCTCGTGTCCAGAATTTTCGTGGTCTTCATATCGCTCCCTTTACCCTCATCCACAAGCCTGTCTTCGTCTACCAGTAGGTGACGCCGTTCTTTAGACTTGCTGGTTATTCTCTCTCTCTCTCTCTCTCTCTCTCTCTCTCTCTCTCTCTCTCTCTCTCTCTCTCTCTCTCTCTCTCTCTCTCTCTCTCTCTCTCTCTCTCTCTCTCTCTCTCTCTCTCTCTCTCTCTCTCTCTCTCTCTTCCTTCCTTTCTCCCTTCCTTCAATCTTTCCCTCTTTTCTTTCTTTCTTTCTTGCTACCTTTCTTTCTTTCTTCCTTCCTTCCTTCCTTCCTTCTTTCCCTTCTTTCCCTTCCTTGCTTCCTTCCTTCTTTCCTTCCTTCCTTCCTTCCCTTCTTCCTTCCTTCTCTCCCTGAACCACTGCGGCTGTCTTCCCCTCAACCTCGTCCCCCTCCCTCTCCCTTCACTTTCCGTCCCTCCGTCCGTTCCTTCCTTCCTTCCTTCCTTCCTTCTTCCCCTGACCCACTCCGGCCGTCCTCCTCCTCCCACTCCCCTTTCCTCCATTTCCTCCGCGCTCCTTCCTCCCCGCCACCTGCAGGGAGGAGCAGCTGCCCCCATCACCTGGAGGTAATTGTGGCCCGGGGCGCTAGTCATTACCACCGCCCCGTGAGTCCGGAAGTGACTGATGGAGCAGGAGCAAGAGGAGGAGGAGGAGGAGGAGGAGGAGGAGGAGGAAGGGGAGGATGAGTAAGGAGAGACATAAGATGATAGAATGGGAGGGGGAGGGGGACAACAATAGCGAAGGGGGAGAGGAGGTGGAGGAGGAAGAGGAGGAGGAGGGGGAGGAGGAGGAGGTGGAGGAGGAGGAGGAGGAGGAAGAGGAAATTAAGGATCAGTGGAGAATGAGAACTGTTTCAGGAAAGAGAAATCAAGAAACAGTAAAAAAAAGTGCAATATACACGCGTATGAGCACACACACACACACACACACACGCGCACACACAGACAATGAGAATGAAAGTGAAAATAAGAATGAACACAAGGAACGATGAAATAGTACGATATAAAAATAAAGAAGAGACGGAGTTACAGGCAGACAAAGACAGACAAAAGGGAAAAAAACAATAGGGACAGAAGAAGCAGCCATGAATGATAATATTACATAGGAAGAACAGACACCAGAAGACCTATTGGTGTTGATCATCTTTGCTATAACAGACTCGCCTTGAAAGGATATTTTTTTTGTTCGTTATATGGTGACGAGCTTAAGGTTTAGGTATTGTATTGATTTGAACAGTGATTAGCGGGCTCTTTTTTTCATTAATGTTTCCTTTTTTTTTTACCTAGAGCTTTTTTTTTTTTTTACAACAAAGGAGACAGCTCAAGGGCACAAAAAAAGGAAACAATAATAAAAAAAAGCCCGCTACTCGCTGCTCCTGTAAAAAGAATCAAAAGAGGTGGCCGAAAGAGAGGTCAATTTCGGGAGGAGAGGTGTCCTGATGTAAAAAAAAAAACAATGTCCTCCCACAGTGGCCATGGCGATGTGACGTTACTGAAATCTATGGTCTTTGGTCTTCTTCAAAATCTCTAGCGATTATTTTTCTTCATCCTGTGGCTATTTTGAAGCGATGGATCTAGTTTGGGGTTGTTATAAGACACTTGGACACTAACAGACTAACTAAACTATCTAATGGGGAGCAAACGCCCAGGGACGGTTACATATTTTCCTTTTCGTCAGTAGAGATTTCTGGTCCACGTAAAGTTATCGTATGCAACTCAAATCCATATTCAGCACGACGTTTATTTCATATCGTTAAGCGTAATGTAATCGATTTCACGTACATATCCTACATGGTTTTAATTTATGCCGCTCAGTGTAATATTCACTTCTCATCCCACACAAACACTCCTACTCTAAGTGCATCGCCTACTGGCTGGTCCTCAGAGACACTCAAGTTATCTTTAAATGAATCCCTTGTCATTATGTCCTCTAATGATTCTCCCTCTGGCCGACTCTCACACGTATTCATTAGCCCCAAGCACCTGACATAAACACTCCTACTCTCCGTAAATATGCTACTCGTTTTCAGAAACACTCAAGAAGCTCTTAACTGAACCTCGTTAGAAGACCCTCCCTCTAATCATCTGATAAGTCTTCCTTTTCACGCTCCTGCACATTTATTCTTTACACACAAGCAGTATTTCCTGACATATTTCTACACCCACTAAATGCCAAGCTCAGTGTTATTAGAGACGCTACAGTAATCCTTAACTGAATTGCTCTCTTTTAAAGCTCTTTTATATTCTCTCCTGTAATAGTTTTCCACCTGATCCATGCTGTCCTCGGCGCCGCCCCCGTCAGCTGGGCGGGGCGAGGCGCCTCTGGAGTCTCGCGCAGCACCTGGCGACGACGGTCACGACTCGACTCCAAAAGGAAAAACCAGCATCTGGATTTCCGCTCCGTCCACCAGGTTTTTGGGGTCACTGACATGGCTTTTTAAGGGGCAGGCGGAGCTCCGAAAAAAGAAATATAAATTGTGTTTAAAGCCCAGATACAGTTATATCTGTATGCTTGCGAGTTGTTTCGTTAGATAAAATGTTACATGAAATAATGTGCCTATCAATTTAGCCGTCTAATCACAGTCTATATATAATTACTCGTCGTTGGCGCTGATGAGAGTGTAATGCTCAAGTCATGATCAAGATAACCTGGCATTCGAGGTGATCTGTTTGGAGCTGAAAAGCGAGGACACCAACGATCCCCCAAGCGGCGAAACGAGGAACTAGACAACTTAACGAGCCTAAATTGAAAGCTGATAATATTTGTGACATCATCAAAATGACGAACACAAAATACACATTGACAGCTAGCCAGGAAGGGAAATAACTGAAAAAGACACGAGGTATACCTGGTGGAACGAAAAAGAAGGTAATATTTGTAACATCAGCAATGACAAATACACAAACTAAAAACTACACATTCAGAACTACACAGGAAACGAAATAACTCGAAAATCATCACGACGTATCTGGTAAAACGAAAAAAAAGAAGTAATATATGTAACAGCAATGAAAAACAAACAAACTAAAACCACACTTTCAGAACTACACAGGAAACGAAATAACTCGAAAATCATCACGACGTATCTGGTAAAACGAAAAAAAAAAGTAATATATGTAACAGCAATGAAAAACAAACAAACTAAAACTACACTTTCAGAACTACACAGGAAAGGAAATAACAAAACAACAGCAACAACAACAACAACAAAAAAAACTCGTTACGATCTACCTGGGAAAACTAAAAAGAAAAAAAAAAAAAAGGTTGCGAGCTACCCAAAACAGATCCATCGCCTGCTGCTGGTGCTGCGTGCTCCGGGTATTCCTTTCCTGTTTTCCCACGATTTTCCCGAGGGCACCTGTTTCCTGGCGCTGCAAAGTGCTCGTTTTCCTCTGACGATCGCTCACCCTTCCTCTCTCTTCCCCAACGCCGGGCGAGGGACGAGTGAACATTTACGGGAAAACTCACGCTGGGAAAACTCCAAATTCGGGATTGAAGAGAAGAGAGGATGTGCTGAGGGAGAGAAAGAGGGTGAGAAAGGGAGGAAAGGGAAGACGAGGATGAGGAGAGGGAAGGATTGAGGGTCACGGGAGGAGGGGAAGTAGTGCTGAGCTGTATAAGGGATGAGGAGAAGAGAGGATGTGCTTGGGGAGAGAAAGAGGATAAGGAAGGGAGGAAAGGGAAGGGGAGGATGAGGAGAGGGAGGGATTGAGGGTCACGGGAGGAGGGGAAGTAGTGCTGAGCTGTATAAGGATTAGCTTGGTAAGGTGAGAGGTGTAGGGGAGGATAAGTGACGATTAAAAGGAAGAGAAGACTGAAAGAGGAAAGACCAAGAGAGAGAGAGAGAGAGAGAGAGAGAGAGAGAGAGAGAGAGAGAGAGAGAGAGAGAGAGAGAGAGAGAGAATCGCTAAAACATTCAGGAAAGTATATTTATCCAGCAACCATCACCACCCCCACGCGGTGTCGCCCCCACACACACCATCACGTTCTGTTTGGTCATTTCTCTTTCGTGGGACGCTACCGACCGACAGCAGCTCCCTCCACTCCCCCTTAACAGCCTCCCTTCCTTCCCCTTCCAGCGCCACCTTCACCCACGCCATCAGTGCCCGTGCCTCCTAACTCGCCCCTCCTACCTCCAACACCACCCACACCCTTGCCCTTAATGCCGTCCCCTTCCTCCTTCTCCCCCATTCTCTCTCTCTCTCTCTCTCTCTCTCTCTCTCTCTCTCTCTCTCTCTCTCTCTCTCTCTCTCCTGCACCGCTTCCTACCTGTCCCAACCTTTCCCAACCCGTTCAGCAGACACGGAAATTAACTCTGAATGGCCTAGTCACTCTACAGCCTCCGTGTGTTGTGTGCTTGGGTAATTAACGACTGAGAAAGTTTTAAGAGTTATTTGCTACTCCCTAGAACACACACCCAGACACACACACACGGACAAAAACACTCACTCACGTATTCTTATTTTTTTTTTTATGCCTTCAATGTTCTATTTTTTTCTCTTAACAGGCTCTGTGGACTAGTTAAGAATATGTGTTTTTATATCATCGCATTAAAAAAATATCAGATCTATACATTGTTCTTTTTCTTAGCATCCATATCTTGAATAAAGGGTTAAGTCTGTTGTATCCTCCCGTTTTCCTGCTAATGGTCTCATATCCCATCTCTCCTTCCCATTTTCTCCCCTCTCGTACACTTTCGAGCATCTTTTTTCCCCTCTCTTTCCGTCCAACGCAGTTCCCTCTTTCTCCCCTCTGGTCATCATTTCTCCCCTCCTCTCCCCTCTCCTCCCTCGTGCCTCCCTTCTTTTCCCCGCTGCACCTGCCACCCACACCACACCACCGATGCAGGACCGAGATTCCCCCAGGAGATGAAAGCCGAGCAAGCCGGATGGGTGGTGGCCGTCTTTTTCTGTCCGATCAACTTACACTCTTGAATCCGCTTTTGTCTTTCAGGTGCGTCCATGAAGGGTTTCCGTGTCTACACTGATACTATAGATGTGTTGACAGGTAGAGGGCACCACAGGAGCGTTGGCAGTGGAAGGGAAGAGTGAGAAAAGGAGGGAGAGAGGAAGTAAAGAAGGGAGATAGAATAAAAGAGTAGGGTGACGGTGTAGTTGGGTGGGGAGAGGGATATTGTGTTGCTGGTCTCCCCTTCCGCACAGAAGTTGAAATGTTGAGGAAACAAACCTGTTCTAGATGTATTCTTAACCGGGATTAGTTTAAACGAGAGGAACCGGTTCCTTGGCCCCGACCACCCGACTCCCGACTTTCCTGCCGGAGGAGAGAGGAACGCTTCTCCTTCCCTTCACGCCCCGCAATCCGTCCCTCGCCTCGAAACACGACAAGGGTAGCCTTCCGGGGCCCCGCCACAAGGACCACGCGCGGTGTGGACAATGTGCAAATCTTATGACAGACTATTTTGTTACGGAAAGAGAACACCGGATGAAGCGAGGACCCGGGCAGGCCGTCGTGGCCCCAGCGCTCCCTCCCTCCCTCCCTCCCTCCCTGCTTCTTCCATCCACACTGCTTCCGTCTCAGCTTTTTACACTTCGTCTGTATTAAGTTTTTCAATTTGTTCTTGCATTCTTTTCTTCTTCGCAAGGACAATGTCCTTTACTTACCAAACCTATGACTCAGAATTTTGGTATTTCCTCATTATATAAGAAACAGTGCCTGTGCTGAAGATCAACTCATCCTTGATCGAAGAGACGCAGAATATGTTTTCCCTCACAGTCATCCCGTTGACATATGCCATTCAATTTCTTCGGCACAACGTCTCCATGAAGTCCGGCAATAACTATCGTCAGTCCTCTCCTCCTCTAAAGATTGCTCCCTCCATATAGGGGGGAGCAAGGGCCTTTGCCAATGGCGGCCCGAAGCAGGGTGCCGACAGACCGACTCTATCGGCCGACCATAGCCTAGCCGACCAAGTCGGTCTGTCGACGAGGACAGGGGTGTCTTTGAGCATCATCAGTGTTAACGGTGTTTCAAGACACATCAAATGAAATGACTTGTTACCTAATTACACTTTACTATACACAAGCTTGTTACTCAGTAATAGGTATAAAGCAAGGCTGGCATGTCATTATGACAAAAAAAAAAAAAAAAAAAAGATTGCAAGGCCTCTTATATAAAATGGTATACAGAATAATAACAGAAAAAGTACAGCATTTGTACATCAACGTACAAATAATTGATCGTGTTTACTCATAATTGTCGACACACATTTAACATCTCAACGGGTTCACAAAGCTCACAGTCTCGCACACCGACGGAAAGACTGTGCGGACTGTATGACAAAAGACTTAAAACAGGTTACTGATACAATAACGAGGATGAGTCACTATGAACAATAAGGAGAGAGAGAGAGAGAGGGGGGCTGTAAAAAGGGAAAATCTCATAGTTCCCGAGAGATGTAGTACTTTTAAAAGGGGAGAAAGCGTGTCTCGGAAATATACCGGAAAATGGCAAATGGTGGAAACCCGCAAGTGGTAAAGTGACTGCCTGGATGATTAGAACTCTCTCTCTCTCTCTCTCTCTCTCTCTCTCTCTCTCTCTCTCTTTCAAAACCTTGAGATAAGTAAAATGGGGCATACTGAAACAGAGAGAGAGAGAGAGAGAGGAGAGAGAGAGAGGGGGAGGTGGGTGGGAGGAAGGAGGAATGGAATGGAATGGAAGGGAAGGGAAGGGAGATGAGACTGAAGTGGAGAGTCGTCCTAAGACAGAACAATAGGAGTGAAGCCTAAGACGGACAAATGATAAAAAGGAGAGTTAAAAGTCGACGGGAGGAGACAAAACAATTGACGGTCACCGGACGGAAGATAAACACGACAAAAAACTAACTTATATTATGAGAGAGAGAGAGAGAGAGAGAAATTACCCACTGCATGCATACGAATACTTCCTATAAAAACTGGAGGAACTCATAGGAGGAGAAAGGAGTAAAAGACAAGGAAGAGTATTAGGAGGAGGAGGAGGAGGAGGAGGAGGAGGAGGAGACAGGTAGGACAGAAGGTAGGTAGGTGTTACTAGGACCCTCGACTGTGGCTCCTCCTGTTAATATTCCGCAAAAAGCCCCGCGCTCAGGAGTCAGCTTGTGTACACAGCCTCTTGTTGACTCGGGCGGCGAGGCTGATGGCGTTTTGTTTTGTGAGCGCGACTGTGAGTGAGAGATTGAGGGAGGGAACGAGCGGGCGGGCGGGCGGGCGGCGGCGGGAGAGGAGGAGGGGGAGGGGAGAGGAGGGAGAAAGAAGGATAGGGAAGAAAGCCAGGCAGGGAAGAGTGAAAAATGGATGGTAGTAAGTGGAATGGGAGGGAACTGGGTAGGTCTGTAAAGGGGCGGAGGGAGAGAGAGAAAGAAGGATAGGGGAGGAAGGCCACGCGAGGAAAAGTGAGAAATGGATGGGGGGAAGTGGAAGGGGAGGGAATTGGAGAGGTCTGTAGAGGAGAATGGCTCTGGAAAGGAGGAAAAACAGGGGAGAGGATATAGGATAGAAGAGGGAATGGAGTTGAGTGAAAGGCCGGGATAGAAATGAAGGGAGGATAGTTATGTGAGAGAAAGGATGAAAATAGGAGATGGGCAGGAACATGAGTGAGAGAAAAGAGTGAAAATGGGAGGTGGGCAGGAACAAGAGGCGACATTCAGGAGCACAGCGTGATTTTCTTAGTGAATAGAGTGATTTTCTAGTAGGGGGATTTCGAATGGAGTGATCTTCTTATCGAATTACCGTGGCACTTATAAAAGGCAAAAGTCACGCTACCCAGAATCGAATTACTCTGGCTGGCTGCATGGGGAAAGTTAGTGGTGGTGGTGGTGGAGGTGGTTGTTCTTTTGGTTCTTATTGTTTTTCATTAATTACTTTTACGGGTTCTTTTTCATTCGGCGTGTGTGTGAAGATTGCATGGTTGTGGTCTTTTCAGGTTTTCTTCTTTTTTATTCTCCTGCACTTTTTTTTTTCGGGGCCACAAACAACAGAATCTTCCTTTCTCTCTCTCTCTCTCTCTCTCTCTCTCTCTCTCTCTCTCTCTCTCTCTCTCTCTCTCTCTCTCTCTCTCTCTCTCTCTCTCTCTCTCTCTCTCCCCGCCTCCCGTTTTTATTAGCAAGGCCGTGTTTCTTTGCCTCCCGCCGTCAGTTTTCCTTAAGCATTGTTGCCTTCTTGCTTTTTTTATGGTTCTTCTCTAATCTCTTTCTTTCCGCTTTCTTCTCACGCCTTGTTTTCTGCCATTTTTTTTCTCCATCTTCCGTTATGTCTTACCCCCGACTCTCTCTCTCTCTCTCTCTCTCTCTCTCTCTCTCTCTCTCTCTCTCTCTCTCTCTCTCTCTCTCTCTCTCTCTCTCTCTCTCTCTCTCTCTCTCTCTCTCTCTCTCTCTCTCTCTCTCTCTCTCAAGCTAATTTCCCAGCAAAGAGGATTCATCTTCTACAAAGTAAATTTATACGAATGAAAATGAATATAAAAAAACAAGATACAGGAAATATATAGGCGAGACGTGGCAAGGGTGGAGGTGTGACACGTGAAGGAAGAGAATGGGGTGAAAGTGATGATGATGATGATGATGATGATGATGATAATGACGCTGGCAAGGAAGAGAACGGGGTGGAGGTGGTGGCAGTCTGGGTGATGATGATGATGATGATGATGATGATGATGGTGATGATGGCTATGGTGTGCTTGCTCGGGGTGCTGAGGTCTTGAGGGACGTGCGTGGGTGTGGTGAGCAGCGAGCGGAGTGATGGTGAGCGTGAGGCCATTAAAAGGCACGAGGAGAAAGACTGGGGCGGGGGGTGACAGGCGGGGGTGTGGGGGTGTGGGGAATGGGGGAGGGGGGATGAGGGTGGCGGGTGGCTGGGGCGTCACGGAGGTGGGTCTCGGCTACGCCCGGGCAGCCAAGCGGGACACAGTGGCACGGGCACCCACCGCCGCCCTCCTGCACCCCACCTTCACCTCTGCCGCTCCACACCCAGGGTCTAGAATCCCATGACAGCGAGGGGGGCGTCTATCCCTCCACTGCCACGGAACAAACACCCTTACTCCACACTTGCACTAGGCTCTCTCTCGCGTGCCCCGTTACACCCGCCTCCACACATACCCGTTTGTTATTCTGGCCCTTAAGGCGGGGCGAGGGAGAGCCGTTTTTCAGATCTGTCGAGCCATTAGCAAGAGTCATCGCGGAATAATGGGTCGTGTGTCCAGGGGGGTAGTGGCGGTAATGGGGAGACGGGCGGGTGACGTGTGCCGGCCCAGGGAGACAACAAGAGTGTAATCTGAAGAAGCTACTGTGGACGGATTTGCAATTATAGTCGCGGGGCAGAGTGAAGGACCTAACCCGCCTCACGCTGGTGTGATGGAGTGGGCTGCCAACGCGTCCTCTCCTCGCTGTTTTACATATCAGCCGTCGCACTACAGGGCCTGCGTGCCGTTAGTTGTATGGTCAGGATTATTGCCCTCCTGTCTCTATTTCATGTTGTGTTTTTTAAGTACACGCGGTTTCCCTGCTTCGTGAATACTGTTTTCTGTTTACATCGTGACAATCAGCGATCACACATATGGACGCACGAACTGTGAAATACGTTCAGGATTATTGCCCTCCTGTCTCTTTTTCATGTTTTTTTTTCAAGTACACGGTTTCCTTGCTTCGTGGATACTGTTTTCTGTTTACATCGTGACAATCAGCGATCACACATTTGGACGCACGAACTGTGAAATACGTTCAGGATTATTGCTCTCCTGTCTCTTTTTCATGATTTTTACTTACACGTTTTCCTTGTTTCACGAATACTGTTTTCTGTTTACATCGTGACAATTTGCGATCACACATATGGACGCGGCCACTGTGAAATATGTTTATTTATATTTTTATTTATTTATATATTTTTTACAACAAAGGAGACAGCTCAAGGGCACACAAAAAAGGAAACAATAATAAAAAAGGCCGCTACTCGCTGCTCCTAAATAATTATTGCTTTCACTTCCGAAGTTTGGGAAAAAGTGAGACCATATACAAAACAGTGTTGCAACAGTGCACACTAGAAATGGTGACGACCAGTGTTGCTGAGGCTAACAGGGAGGGATAAAGGTTGCGAGGCTCCAACTTTCATCACGCATCGGATTCACAAGGACATCCGCATCGTGAATGGAAATTTTGGTTATGACTGTCCACTATTCCTATGCTGTCAGATAAGTTTAATTTTATGCTTTACATCTGTCACTCTGGATTCTCTCTCTCTCTCTCTCTCTCTCTCTCTCTCTCTCTCTCTCTCTCTCTCTCTCTCTCTCTCTCTCTCTCTCTCTCTCTCTCTCTCTCTCTCTCTCTCTCTCTCTCTCTCTCTCTAATCAGTCTTTAATTTCTCAATCTTCTTTCACTTCGTATTCTGTTTGAGTTTTTCAGTTTCCTAATGGTCGCCTATCTTACTTTTTGTGAGCTGCCTTTCTCCACACACACACACACACACACACAAACGAACACACTTGAGCGTGTTTGTGCTTTCTATAATTTTACACACAGACAGAACCAGACAGACGTGCAAGCGAACATCCACCCACACCAACCAATCCACCCACTCACCACCCTCTCACACCCACTCTCTCTCTCTCTCTCTCTCTCTCTCTCTCTCTCTCTCTCTCTCTCTCTCTCTCTCTCTCTCTCTCTCTCTCTCTCTCTCTCTCTCTCTCTCTCTCTCTCTCTCTCTCTCTCTCTCTCTCTCTCTCTCTCTCTCTCTCTCTCTCTCAAAATTTCGTCCTTTTCCATCTGTCTGTTTTCGTTCCGTCCATCAGCGTTGTCGTTGCTTTACTCTTTCTGTTTATCCTTCCTCTTTTAAGGCAAGTCTTGATCGGACTGATTTTTCGATTCACTTTATTTTTGTCTTACTGTCCTTTCTTGCGTCGCCCGGCAGTCTATCTCGCCCATTGTTCTTCTGTCTGTCTGCCGCGTGTCGCACCGCCTTACACAATACGGCTCTGTCCACACGTGCACACCTGTCCACCCATTGTGATAATTATAAAAACTTAACTAAAACATTGATAGTCCAAACGCAATTCAGGTCACCCACACCACCGCGGCGGGAAAACGCAGATAAATGTTTCCTCGTCCCGTTTGCCTATCGATTATCTAATACTTCTCGCCGAGTGTAAAGTTACCTAAAGTTTGTAGAGCTGATAGGCTAAGAAATTCTATGCCTGAAATGTACATACTCTCTACTCTGTCTATATGTATATGACTGTTTAGTATAGCCAACGAGGCATTCACGCTGGGAAAATTATAAAAACAACGCCAAAGCCAACACGAAGCGCGAGCCGACAAGCCGTCGCACCTGCGCCAGGGGAAGCAGGTGTCTCCAGGAGGGGGGGCGAGGGAGGCGGGGTCAGTCTCCCCATCCCTGCCCCTAAAGCCCCCCCCGCCACCCTGCCCCTCATCGCCACGCCCCTCAAACCTCCGTCCCGCCCACCACGGACCCTCCCCAAGCCAGCGTCCGGCCCGCCCCGAGCTGAGCGTCGCACCACGGCGCGGCGATCACGGGGGCTGCTCGCTACGGCTCCTGCCGCCGCCCTCCAGCACCGCGTCCAACATGAACAGGCTCTTGATCTTTTTGTCTCTTAACAAAGTACAAGAACAGGTGTAAAACCACCAGACTCATCAAAATAACTTAGAAGCTTAAGCAAAAAATCATAATTCCTGTCCTGGGCAGTAAATTATATAAATTAAAATCTGGAACCTAAAACAGGATCATAGTAGAATTTATAATTTCTTTTAACCATGGGGTTAACCTGCCAAAGGAACACATACCACTGTCTTGACCCAAGCACCGGCGAGGAGTGCGACTGTTCCCACGCCAACACGAATCATCAACAGCCTCGCGACACGCCAAGGGAAGACGGTGTTAGGGGTTGGCTGAGGCCTCGCCCTGTGTGGGGAAAAACCAACCCCACGATAACCATGTCGCTGTGTGTGTGTGTGTGTGTGTGTGTGTGTGTGTGTATTAACTGGTAATCATTCTCTCTCTCTCAAATACACACACACACACATACACACACACACACACACACACACACACACACACACACACACACACACACACACACACACACACACACACACACACACACACACACACACAAACGGACGTGATGTATGCACAAAGTTTCCACTTCAAAACTTTCACCGTCCTACCAACGTCTTCTCTTGCAGCAACCCATCAGTATCATCATCATCAGCAGCAGCACACTCACCCACTCACCCACCTACCTACATACTACCCTCTCCCATTCACCCTTACCCCGTTCACCCTCAAGCCTCACCCACCTACCGGCCTCACCCAGAATCCGCACCCTGCTCTCATCCACCCCAGACCCCAGCCATCACGATTCCTTCAGCCCCTCATCAAAGGCCTCGGGGTCACAGCGCGGCATCAATCGTTGTTAGTAAAAGCTTGTTGGCGCGTGGGAAAAGAGGAGCCGACGAGGTAGAGAGGGAGAGGAAAGAGGTGGATGTAAACAATGACCAATGCGATACTCGAATCAGTAGGAGGAAGTAGAGGTTAATGACGTCAGCAATAATGTTAGTGATGGTGATGATGATGATGACAATGATGATAATAATAATAATAATAATAATAATAATAATAATAATAATAATAATAATAATAATAATAATAATAATAATAATAATAATAATAATAATAATAATAATAATAATAATAATAATAATAACTGATGCTGCTAATGACAAGCATAAAAAAATAATAACAAAAACAAAATGACGATAATGATGAATTTGAAGGAATGGTAAGAGAAGAAAAAGAAAACTACAACCACCGTAGCAAATGAAGACAAAGGAAAAGCGGAAGGGAAAAAAGTTGAAGAGAAAATGTAGCTGAAAAAAAAAAGAGAAAACGAAGACGACGACAAACAAATAAACAATCAAACAAACAAAAGAAAACGTAACGAAAAAGACGGAAAAAAAAAGTCGACGAAGATAAGAAAGAAAAAAAGAAAAGAGAAAACAACAACATCAGGAGACCACAGTGACGACGACAACGGCGACTAATATAATACAAAAAACAACATCAGCAACGATAGAAAGAAGAGAGAAAAAGAAAAAAAAAAGAAAGACGCCCCAGCACAGGAAGTTAAAAGGTCAGCGCACAAAAGGATCGGATTCCAAGACTTGAGTTTAGATTCAACTGACAATGTGGAAGGGAAGGGAGGGGGAGAGCCGAAAGAGACCCTGCGGCCATTACCTGAATGAATGAGTACACGCGGAACCTCATGAATGGGTGGATGATGAGGAAGGAACCAATTTCGACATGAATGGAGCTCCTGACAGGGAATGAATGAGAGGTGCAAATGTATAGAAGAGCCACTGACACGCTGCAGTAAGACGTAAATATTGGCCATCCTTCCCTGTCAAAAAAGTGAGAGAGAGAGAGGAAGAGCATGAGAAGGTGGAGTAAGGAGAACAAGGAGCAGAAGAAACAGGATCGAAGAAGGTGAGGTTGAAGAAAATGAAGATGAAAGAAGAAAATGAAAACAAGAAGAAGGAGGAAGAGGAAAAACGTTGAAAAGAACTAAAATATATAATTGAAGAATGAGAGGAGGAACATGAGAAGATGAAGTGAGGAGAGCAAGGAGCAGAAGAAACGGGTTGAAGAAGATGGGAAGAAAAAGAAGAAAAAAAAGAGGAAAAACAAGAAGAATTGAGAAGAGGAGAGCATGGAGCAGAAGAAACAGGATCGAAGAAGATGATGAGATTGAAGAAAACGATGAAGAAGAAAGAAGAAAAAGAAGAAGAAAAACAACAACAAAAAGAAGAAGAGGAAAAAAGATAATGAAAAATAAGAATAAAAGAAAGAAAGAGAGGAGGAGCGTGAGAAGAAACGGGTCGATGGATAAAGGAGAGGCGGAAGAAACAGGATGAGAAGAGGAAAAGGAGAAAAAGAAGTATAATAAAGAAGAAAAAGTAAAAGGCAGAAGCAGCAGAAGAAGAAGTAGTAGAAATAACAGCACAAGAAGAAAAGAAAAAGAACGGGAAGAAGAAAGATAAAGAAGCAGCAACGGAAGAGAAAGAAGAAAGACAAAGAAGAAAGAAGATGAACAGCAAGAAGAGCAAAAAACAGCGGGAAGAGGAAAAGATGAAAAGATAAAAAGACTGAAAAAAGAGCCAGGATGAGAAAGCAGCTTCGAAAAAGGCTGTAAAAAGAAAATTGAGAGGTGAAGGAGGAAGAAAAGAAGCAGGAGGAGAAGAAGGAGGAGGAAACTGAGGCAGATTTATGAGACAGGTTATGATGATTTACAGGGAAAAAAATGATGCTTCGTAACTTTCACAATGATAATGCTGATGATGCCAATGACGATAATAACGATGAAAATGATGATGACGGTAAACTACGAACCTAATCTCCTAATTTTATTACTTTATGGCAGACAGACTGTGATAGTGTGAACTGAAGGAGGAAGAAGAGGAAAAGGGAGAGGAAGTGGGGAAGTAGGATGAGGAGGAAGTGGAAGAGGAGGAGGAGCTGAGGAAGTGGAATAGAGTTGAGAGAGAGAGAGAGAGAGGAAACTGTCGGGTTGAATCTTGGAACCTAAAATGGAAGAAGGGCGGAGCAGGAAAAACAAGGGAGCACGCAACAGGAAGAAGATAAGAAGGTTCATTATGAATACTAAAACGGAGAGGAAGTATAGAGATAATGATAAATTGAAATTGAGGAAGTATAAAAAGGCCACACAGCAGAAACGTAAAAAGAGGAAAGCGGAGAGGAAATGAACAACGCGCTGGAGGCGAAATTATGAATGGGAGGAGAGGCGATACTGGGAAGGGAAAAACGGTCAATGTCAACACGAGGAAATGTCACTAGCAAGACGCCACTCTCCGTCACACTTCCTCCAGAGTCATCACTGCAACCAATCCACCATCATTCATACCTCATACCTTACCACAATGTAACCTCTATCATCCACATCAACACCTCCTCCACAATCTAGCTTCCACTACCAACGCCACCCCCTCATTCACTACCATACACTCCACCACTTATACCATAACCCCTACAACCACTACCATCACCACTATCACTTTCATCTCCAGCTTTCTCACCATCATCCACATCTTCATAACCATCACTATCATGGCTACCACCACCTTCATCACAAGGAAACCCCCACCACCACCACTCTCATTATTACCCCCAACACCTCCCTCACAACCTCCTCCCTCCACGACAACCACCACCACCACAACCACCATTTCCACCACCACCATCGCCGCCAACTCTTCAGGAACCTGGCGGAGAGCGATTCACCTGTGCTGGGAAAACGTAGCCTCACCACCTGATGATGAAGCCTCCCCCGCCGAGGAAGGGGAAGAGGGGGAGGAAGCACTTCCGAGCAATACTTTTTCCCCGGCACTTTTAACGCCTGCGGACCTAAGAGTCGGCCCTGCGCTGCCTCGGGAATGACTCCTACGCTAGGGCGGCCGAGGAGCGTGTTTCGGGCCCTGTCACGCGAAGATGCTTTGGTCTACGTTTGCCGGAAGATGTCCAGATATTTATTGTGTATGTTAATGTCAGCGGTGACTCAGGGTGTGTACTCCACCCAACTAATGAAGGAAGTCACTGACGGAACTAAGTGGCCTTCTCGACAGGCGGTCAACGCACGCACGCACGCACACACCCCAACCACACACGCACGCGCATATGAACACGCGCCTGGCCATTCACGCATGTATTTTTTTCTGCTTTCCTCCTCCAAGGTGACGACGAGACGTGAAAAATATCCGCAGGAAGGGCTTATTGGGGGCGCTGCTCAGAAGATTGGCTATTCATTCTCCTTATTAGCAGCGTGACGTGATTTAATTTTTCCTCTTTCTTGTGTGTGTGTGTGTGTGTGTGTGTGTGTGTGTGTGTGTGTGTGTGTGTGTGTGTGTGTGTGTGTGTGTGTGTGTGTGTGTGTGTGTGTGTGTGTGTGTGTGTGTGTGTATTCTAATTTAAATATGGACAGTTTAGTTCATTGATATGTACATACCAATGTGTTTTTACTTAGCTCAAGCTTCCCTTACACTGGGAAACAATTTTCAAGCATTCAAACTTTATTTACATTTGTACAATAGTCTTTCCACGGAGAGTGGATGTGTAGCCATCTGTGGGTGACAACCTTCATCTGCTGAGTGGACAGTTGTGTTACGTCCAGGTCTGCAGTGTGGCGTTCCAACACACCACCGTCGTCGAGAAGGCACGCTGGTGGGTGCTAGAGCGGGACCTTGTGACCTCCAGGAGGGAGGCGTTTCGCAGTACCGTTCTTGTGCTGCCCTCATACCTCCTCCAGGTGGCCCGAATGTCTTGTGTAGCACTGTAAGGGGAGCAATTTTCCAGCGATGGTGCAAGCTGTTCCTCTAATTCATAGCCGGCACAGACCGCTGTTCGAGCTGTCATTGGTGTTGCTGTTATTATAGATGATGCCTAGTTCGGTTGATAAGGCGTTTTGCCAGCCTCTATACATTGTCCAACAGGTTGAGCCGGCAGAGGGCACTCGACATACTGTACAGGTGAGCGGCGCATATATCCTATGAACAGCCTGACCTGGGCCGTGTAGACGGTCAGCAGGCCGCCAATATCAAGGTGCTTCATTCGGCACACCAATGTCACTTTTGTATTCTTTCTCTCTTTTTACCTGTCTGTCTGTCTCTCTCTCTCTCTCTCTCTCTCTCTCTCTCTCTCTCTCTCTCTCTCTCTCTCTCTCTCTCTCTCTCTCTCTCTCTCTCTCTCGCAGTTACTTCACGCATTCCTCCCCAATATACGGGACGGCACACCCGTATTTCCCTCACACGGGTCATGGGTGACGTTGGTAAGTGGCATGCATATATGCAAGGCTTGATTTATTGGTCGGTCAGGAAGCTGATGAGGCTTCTTTTCCATGTAATTTATCTATCGCCAATGATTTGCTCTATCAGTCTCGAGGTCCGGCAGATGCAAGCGAACAGGTAGCTTATGGCAGCCTCCCACACCTGCGGCGGGAGTCACGGGGTGTCGTAATAAGTGACTGGTCCTGCCTCCCCCTCCGCCTCCACCAACGCCAAGGCCGCTTTCCGCCTCTCGCAACCTTCTCTCGCAAACCTCTGCATCTACCATTGCAAAACTGTCAAAAATAGCTGCCATGGCACGCTCGCTGAGTTTTATTGCGACCCTTGCGAGGTGACATGACACTTCTAGGGGTCGCTCGTGACTAGCCTCCTCACGCTGGCCGCAGCCTCGCCATGCGCCATGAGTGATAAAAAACGTTCAGTGACGCGCCAACACAATCCTTCGCGCGGAATTACGCTCGGGTGAGGGAAGCTGGTTATTATTGTTTACTTGCAACACCAACACAATCACTAAATGGCTGTCGAGGCAATGGTAACTCAAACGTTAACGCTTGTCGAAAATAATTTGCTTACATAGACGTCTATATAGCAATACTTTTACGAATGACAGGAAATTTTTAGTTATGGCGAAAAATTGCCAGCCGGAAACATGTACCCACCCTCGACGCCCCATTGAGCTGGGCCGACGTGTGTCCACCTTTAACACGTCGCTCCCGGCACGGCGGAAGTCACGAAGGGAATAAAGCGACGCGTGGAGAGTGCAGTGCTTCCTTTATGTAAATGATCTGATGATGTGACAGGCATTTCAAATATTGTAAAAAAGCTATTTACCATTATTTTTGGCTTAAGCAACGACCATCAAGGCATTAAGAATTTCTATCCAGTGTTCGAGGTCTATGACGCAGAATCCAATTAAGGAACATAGAAATTTAGACGCCAAAAATAACTGCAACCAAAAGTAAGTATAGGAATCACATCAAATATACACACATGCACGGTGCGAGCTGTTGTATTATGGCTTCGTACGTTTGACTGAACTCAAGGAATAGAAATGAGTTTTGAAATTTCGTAATAGTAGAAATTTTCAGTTATTTGCAAGAGTCGTACTACACTTAGTAATGCTATTAAAAGCATTCCTGCAAAATATTATCTATTTCGGCATTTCATTTCATATCCTCATTTGAGAAAACTCACAAATTTAAAATAATTGAAAAAAAAAACCCACATTTACGGAAAGTGTCTTCTGACTCCAGACATACAGTTGCTTATGCATGGCAGCGTCCTCGTCGTCGTGGTGTTTACATCTGCAATGGGAGCATTCGGGACCATCTAGAAAAGCATAGTTTAATTCATGATTCACAGCATGGATTCACAAAGGGTAGGTCTTGCTTTACTAACCTGTTGTCCTTCTACACTAAAGTAATCGAGGCGGTTGACCGAGATGAAAACTATGACATATTGTATCTAGATTTCAATAAAGCGTTCGACAAAGTTCCCCATCACCGGCTATTACTAAAATTACAGGCTCACGGCATAGATGGGAAAGTTTTGAACTGTATCAGGGCGTGGCTTAGTGATAGGAAGCAGAGAGTGCAAATCAATGGTAAAAAATCTGAATGGGGCAGTGTTACGAGTGGCGTCCCACAAGGGTCGGTGCTGGGTCCTCTGCTCTTTATTATTTACATCAATGACTTGGACACAGGAATTTGTAGTGATGTCAGCAAGTTCGCAGATGATACCAAGATCGGTAGAGTAATCCAATCAGACAGGGACGCTACCGTTCTCCAGGATGAGCTTGACAGACTATATGATTGGGCGGGGAAGTGGCAGATGGAATTCAATGTCGGGAAGTGTAGCATTCTGAGTGTAGGTAGGAATAACCCCTCACACAATTACTCCTTAAATGGCACTCCTCTTAGTAGGTCTGGGCGTGAGAGAGACTTAGGAGTCCTAGTGAGCGCTGACCTAGGACCTAGGACTCAATGCATTCAGGCTAAAAATCGGGCAAACAGAGTACTTGGTTTCATCTCAAGGAGCGTAAGCAATAGGAACGCTGAAGTCATCCTCAAACTTTACTTAGCACTAGTTAGACCTCATCTCGATTATGCAGTTCAGTTCTGGTCCCCTTACTATAGAATGGATATCAAGATGTTAGAATCTGTACAGAGGAGGATGACAAAGATGATTCAGGGGGTGAGAAACTTGCCTTATGAAGACAGGCTGAAGCAGTTAAATCTACACTCGCTAGAAAGGCGAAGGTTGCGAGGCGACTTGATCGAAGTCTATAAATGGATGAAGGGCTTTAATAAAGGGGATGTCAATAAGATTTTGAAAGTAAAAGAGCCGGGTAGGACGCGTAGCAATGGTTTTAAGTTAGACAAATTCAGATTCAACAAAGACATAGGCAAGAATTGGTTCACCAGTAGAGTGGTGGACGAATGGAACAGGCTTGGGGGCCATGTTGTGGGTGCCAATACCGTAGATACATTCAAGAAGGTTAGATAAAGCCGTGGATGGTGAGGTAAGGTGGGGTTGAGTGTACAGGAGCTGCCTTGTATAGGCCAACCGGTCTCTTGCAGACTCCTTACGTTCTCATGTTCTTATGTTCTTATGTAAAAAGCTCATCATAATAAAACTCTCACACAAACTTTTTCTTTTCACTCATGAAGACGGAGACTCGCCTGGCCACTCCCCATCACTCTCCCTCAAGGAGCAGCTCACCCTCCTAATCGGCTTCAGTGTGACGTTACTGGAAAAAAAATCGCCTAAGAATTTATTTTCCGAGATTAGGAAGGTATTTGGAAATAGTTGCCTGCTTCACTAAGTACAGCTTGTTTACACTTAGTTTATTTGGAATTGGAGAATGTGAAAAAAGCCGTAAACGTATAAAACACATCATATACTTGTATGCTTACAGCATGAACTTTTATCTGTGGTCAGCTGAATGGTTGTTAAAAATGCTGCATTGTTTTTTCGGCCCATTACAGCTAACAATGGAAACACGATTTTTGTCCAATTCAAGATATTTTCCAGTCTTAATGTCCACGAAGTTTGCCACTACGTTCAATAAACTTGCATTTGCCTTGCGTGGTTCGCAGAGATAACTATTGGCAAATCGCAGCCTCGTGGCGAGGGATGAAGTAGTGAGGGCCGTGCGGGTCGCCGCAGACGGACACCTTCCCTCGTAATGGCCGCGGAATGTGTGATAACAGGAGGTGGGCGGCTACAATGCTATTTGTTATCACCGCCGCGCGGACCATGATGCTCCACGCTAACAAGGAACCCGTTCTGCGCGGTGTTATCAGGGGTGAGTGTTCCTCGCCGGGCCCGCTGGTGTAAATTAGTGTCGATTTCACAATTCCCGCACGGCACGGCTCTCAGGCCGCCACGAGGAAGAAGAGAGAGAAAAAGAAGTTTGCTGCAATATTTAGCGATGATGGCGAAATATGATACAAAATGTTGTAAACACAATATGATGCAACTACTTTTGTATACGTTTTAAAACTTTCGTTTGTTATGTACTTCTTGGAAACTGAACAAAAATGCAAATTGCTTTGATATTGAAACACACTTGGAAGAAACTTCATCATCACCCGTGTTGACCAAAGGACTGTTTTCACGATGAGTTATCTCGGGTAATCTGGAGGCTGAGGACGGTATCCGACGCACATAAACACTCTCATGCATTTCCCAACCTGTGTATTACCTCGCCTAGGCGCTGTTCGCACGCAGACCAGTTGTGTGATTCAGAGTTCCTTTAGGAGAGAGAATCTGGCTGATGTATCGCGTCCTGCTGCTCGACACTCCCCTCAGCCAGGCCTTTGCATCCGGCCTGTAATTTTCTCACGGTTTTCGAGATGTCTGGTAAGTGTTTGCTTCTTGCCCGCCTGATTGTGACGCCACGGCTAGAGGTGAGAGGCGTACGGCGGGGGTGATAAAGTACCCCTTGTTAAGGGCACGAGGGACGACTCCAGCGTGAGGGGTGTTGGGCGCCGGTCACGCAGGGGCAGGCGGCGGAGGTGCTTGTGGGAGGATGCGATAAGTGAGAGGCGCTGGAAATAGTTTTGGCTGAGATAAAGGACGCCGGAGATCAGTGACAATGGCTAAGTGGCGGGGTGGAGTGAGAGTTAGTGTTTGAGATGAGCGGCCTCGCGCGGTGATCTACGAGAGGTGACCTGGACGGAAGGTGACCTGGCGTCTGGGAGGAGTGACCTGGTCCAGGTAGACAGTGATGCGATACCTGAGATGATGAAGGGAAAAGCTGACAAATACTTCTTTGAAGATGAATGACGGGTAAAAAATACCGTAAATAACGAAACGTGGAATTTTCTTTATACTTCCAAAAAAGTAGATTTGATTATATTACCAGTCTTAAGAAAATAAGAAAAAGTAAATAGTCTGAAGATAAAAGAGTGGACATGCTAAAAGAATGAAAGTATCCCTGATGATTAGGATGCGAATCAAGGGAACTCAAGGACAGTGCTTCAGGGAATGAATAGTAAACAAAATAAAAATCAGCTTGGGGATCTCCAGAAGGCAGAGGATGGTGGCATTATTGGTAGCAGCCAACAAAAAGGCCTCGCTGGAGGTTTAAAACTCGATAGCAATGAAGGAAAGGGATAGAAAGGTCTTGGTGAAGCGATAACGTTGTCACGTAGTCTACGCTGTCGGATTGCCGGGCATGGCATTTCACTCTGAACACAGTGTCATGAGGAAAGCTTGACACACACAAGTATTTCGAATAACCAACATAAGTTTCCTTAAGCCGCAAAACAACCATCTACAACGAACGGGCTTCAATCACTTGTTATTTATTTGTGATGAAAGAAATGGAGTCAACAGATACAGAATACATCTATTTCGGGACACATCCATCACAACCATACAAGGTACGTATAATGAAGGGTCGAGGTGCTTCACGCCTCATCATCATTACTGTCTTAAGGGGCCGAGTGACAAATAACCTCCACACAAAAAGCCTGTCAAAAAAAAATATCCTTGTATGACAAACCCCTCGAGGAAGTACCGGACAAACGCACTGCTGAGACGGCGAAAAAATGTCATTGGTAAGGTGACATCGCCTCTCCACCAGCTGTCTCGGGAGAAAGGACGCGGGTGAAGGGAAGGTGCGAGGGAGAGGCGGGCAAAGTGGTGGTAATATACTGTGGCTGCGAGGGGGAAGGGACGAGGCTTTGTGTTTCTTTGTGTGTGTTTGTGTGTGTTTTTTGTTTTGTGGGTTTTGTGTGTGTGTGTGTGTGTGTGTGTGTGTGTGTGTGTGTGTGTGTGTGTGTGTGTGTGTGTGTGTGTGTGTGTGTGTGTGTGTGTGTGTGTGTGTGTGTGTGTGTGTGTGTGTTTCGTTACTTGATTTTTTCATTTTCACTTTCTCTCTCTCCTATACACCATTCCACCCAGTAATTCATCCACTCCACGCATCCTCCACACACACACACACACACACACACACACACACACACACACACGTACACACACAAACACATACAAACACATCCCCCCCGACCCTTTCGCACAAGACACTACAGCACACAGCCAGCCAGCCAGAGCTTCGCCATTAAAGCCTCATTCCTCTAAGCAGACATTATCGTGTGGCGGAGGGTAACAATTGAGCATCACACCCGGGCCTGGGCAATCGTCGATCTCAGCCACGACCACCGACCTTAGTGCTGTGCCTTATCTCGCCGCATCGAAGCTAAGGTGCCGGAGTAGCTCTTAAGGATACCCGTTTCTATGTCATTTCCTCTTTGATTCATGGGCGCGCGGATGAACGGGTTGGGGAGGCGGCGTGACGATGGGGCACAGCGCTCAGGGCCAGATAGCATCGCTGCCTTGTTTGACTTCGACAAAAGCAATGGTGTTTTCAGTGCTTGGTGGTGGTGGTGGTGGTGGTGGAACCTCTCAACAACACGCGTAACAACGTCTGGCAATTCACACACACACACACACACACACACACACACACACACACACACACACACACACACACACACACACACACACACACACACACAGAGACATACTCTCTCTCTCTCTCTCTCTCTCTCTCTCTCTCTCTCTCTCTCTCTCTCTCTCTCTCTCTCTCTCTCTCTCTCTCTCTCTCTCTCTCTCTCTCTCTCTCTTAAATTTAAAATATAAGTGTGTGAATGGATGTAGATGCCTAGTCTTACCTGAAAAGAAAGAAATGATAGATACAAAAAAGTGTGTGTGTGTGTGTGTGTGTGTGTGTGTGTGTGTGTGTGTGTGTGTGTGGGTGTGTGTGTGTGTGCATGTGGGGGGGAGGATGCATGCTCGAGAGTCTTGGATTACATTGCAGACAGGTGTCTGTTTTGCTTTATTGTTCGCCTTGTCTTCTTTTCTTATTTTTTTCCATCCCTCTCTTCTCCTCCCACTTCCCCTTCCTTCTCCTCTCCTCCTCCTCCTCCTCCTCCTTGGTTTTTACTCGTGCCGGAATCTCCTCATCGGTATCTTGTCATAAGTTTTCTCGAGTGTCGTGAATAACACACCGGAGTTTATCTATATATAAATAAGATTCCCTGCCTGCCTGCCTGGGTGCCTGTCTGTCTGTTTGTTTGTCTGTCTGTCTGTCTCTTTTTCTCTTTATCTCTTACGCGTACACACACACACACACACACACACACACACACACACACACACACACACACACACATGATAGAATTTTCTTTCCCACTATGAAATATACTGTCGTCATTTAATAAGAGACCACCCTTTAGTCTGGGAAAACCTTTCGAACATTTTCTTGATATCAGATTCTTCTAGAAAAAACCTGGCATTTTTTTTAAAGTATTGAGAACTTTCACATAACAGAATGTGCTGATTTTAGGGCTGATTTATAATAACCAAGGAGAATTTTATAAAAGTTTTTCCAAGAAACTCTGAGAAAAGTTCTAGACTGCATAACCATCAGCTTACGAAAAATTATTGTGTTAATATGAGGATCTGGGGCAAATTGATAAAAGAGGCGGAAATACATTAACCTATCTTATCTGTGACAGCGGTGACCTTATCTCTTATGATTATGTTTTTGCATCAGGTAATTCTCAAACAACAACCACAGTGACAAAACAGAAAACGATAAAAGCAAGTCAATAAAAAGAGGTAACACTCAAACTTGCAGTTTAATGAAAAGATGCAAGGAAACTCGTGTCTTAAAACATCTTTATTCTTTTCCCATAAGCAAAACTTGATGCCATCTAAAAAAATTACTGTTCCTCGAGGGAACAAAATATAAAAGGTTACGTTAGTTTAAAAACAATGAGAAAACTTATCCTATAAGGCTGTCAAATATTTTTATACATTCTATTTTTAATCAACTCCTGTAGGAGAGGTTCGGAACAAATACCTGTTACGCGTACACGAAGGTCACAAAAATCTCACAAAATTACTCTTCAGTAACAAAATTGTGGGTGAAAGGGAACACGTTCTCCCACACTCCTCGTCTGTTGCAGCAAAATAAAAATTTTCAACTTACATTTGCAATAAATTTAATGAACTTATTCAGCGCCACTAGCCGGTGTTAACTATGAGCCGCAGGTATTCAAATGATCATTTCAGGCACTAAAGATTAGAACGGAATCACCTCTAATTGGGCAACAGGCTAGTGTGGTCTGGGTTTTTCCATGTTAATTTATGCAAACGAAGAGAATCGCAGGTTGTAAATGTCAATTGGCGTCGAAATTCTACGGGAAAAACCTGCCAGCTTTGTCTGTCAACTTCTACATACGCACTGAATTCCCTACCAGCTATCATATGGATTCTTCTTCCTTGAAGGTCAAAACTTAACAGGGCTGTCCTTGTGTATGTGGTGAAAAAATATGGTGAGTTGCAGTCCCAAACAGGATATGGGAGACCCTGGCATACTACGCAGCGCAAATGTTGTGGAGGCTTGCGAGCTGATCATGTGTGTACGTCTCTCTCTCTCTCTCTCTCTCTCTCTCTCTCTCTCTCTCTCTCTCTCTCTCTCTCTCTCTCTCTCTCTCTCTCTCTCTCTCTCTCTCTCTCTCTCTCTCTCTCTCTCTCTCTCTCTCTCTCTCTCTCTCTCTCTCTCTTCCAGTCTAGTCTATCATGTTTGGCGACAAGAGTTTCACGGCATAAAAACAATACCTTATATTTTTTTCCTCGTCACAGAATAATGCACAAACTTTTTTCTTCGGCACCGCATGTAACGCAATAATTCTCTTTTTTTCCCCTTTTGGTACACGAGACGTAGAACACGATAGGGAGGGGTCGAACGAGGGGGACAAGCTTTCTCTCCACTCAGCCATCGCGGGAACAATGGCAGCTCGCCTCCACCATAACGCCTCTGTAATGTTTCTTTACCGAGGAGACAAAACAACGGTTAGTAACGAGGTAAGGCAACATGGGTTTACAATATATGAGGTGAAGGCGATGATGAAGCTGGTGGTGACGAAGGTGATGACGCCAATACCGGAGGAGTTAGATGTGTCTCAGCTATTTGGTTTCTCCTTTTACTTAACGGGTCTTGTGTTTCCGAAAGTTTAATTTTTCTTGTTCCGTCATAACTAAAGAGATTTCCAGTTTTTGTGCGCGTGTATGTGTGTGTGTGTGTGTGTGTGTGTGTGTGTGTGTGTGTGTGTGTGTGTGTGTGTGTGTGTGTGTGTGTGTGTGTGTGTGTGTGTTAAAGTATCTAGATTACTATCGCGCGCAGTGATTTGGAGGGTAATTTACATACCATACAAAAGTGTCACGCAGGTCGGGTCTGACGGTTTCGTAAATAGTCAATCAGTATAGTTCGTTATGTCCCAGAGAACTGGTATGCGTGCCTGCCTGCCTGGGAAGTGTGAATGGGAAAATGTCAATAGCTGATAGCATCCCCATTAATACAGGGCTACCAAGTAGGGGGTGGGAAAGGGTTTTTCTTTTCTTTATCTCTTTCGTTTTCTTGTCTAATAGTTGTGTCGCTGTTTCTATTTTCTTTTTTTTTCAGTGATATTCTTCTCTTATATATTTTTCACCTAAGAGACACCATTCTCTTTCTCTCTCTCTCTCTCTCTCTCTCTCTCTCTCTCTCTCTCTCTCTCTCTCTCTCTCTCTCTCTCTCTCTCTCTCTCTCTCTCTCTCTCTCTCTCTCTCTCTCTTCCCCACTTGTCTCATCTTCCTCTCTCATCTTCTTATCCTCTCGTTTCCTCTCTTCCTCTTTCCCTCGCTCCCTTCCACGGATGTTGTGCGGTCGCGTCGTCCGGCTGAGCTTGTGCGCAGGTCGGCATGGGCTCCTCAGGTGGCCAGGTAAGCGGCAGGGGGCAAGAGTCAGGTGTCGTGTGAGGGGGTCAGGTGTCCCGGGGTGGTGTCGGGCGTCAGCAAGGCGGCGTCAGGGAAGTGATGGGTAAAAGTACTCCCATTATGTAGTTAGTGTGTGATCGCCCGATTGTGTAGCAGCGCCAAAATGTGTCTCTCTCGTCTCTCCTTTAACGATTCTGAGGGTGGTATTATAAGACACTTTCACTTCTCACATCAACTCTTTCTAAAGGTCAAAGAGGGTGTCAGTCGGGTTCTAATGAGTGTTTCTTTAGGCTCATGCTACTGGTTAGGGGTCAAACTACCACCAGAGTCATAAAACTACTCCTGGAAATGCCCTTAACTCATACGAAAGCCTTGTCAAATATGTGAACTTGGGCGACGAAATGTTTTAAAATACGGCCCTCAGTGTCTCATCTACGTTCTCTGCAAAATCATAAGTTATTTCCATGTGTCTTAAGTCTAAATGATTCATTTATATGGGATCGTTGAAATCTCTTACAACCCTCATTTGACTGTTTTACTGCCTATATTAATCAATGTTTCTATCTCAGGCCTATTCCACTGAAACACCACTCACAAGGTATATCCTCAGAGCACCCATCACCGCGCTAGGCAGGCAGGCAACGATGATCACGACGGAGCCAACACACTCAGAAGAATAACAAGTGATGGCACGGGACCAGCGTGACATGACGCCGCACGAGGTGGATGGCTCGATGACAGCCCTAACAAGGAGAAATCCGGAAACTCCATCCATCTCCTGCTGATCCGTGTCTCCTCCGAGCTTGCGTGCGAAAGGAAAGTAATAATATATGACAGTGAGTGAGTGGGAGCCGGGATGAATGAATGATTCCCGAGTGAATAAAGGAAGGAGATGTGAGGAAGAGCATCCCTGTGTGAGATGCATAAGATAAATATAACAATGTAGGAGGATGATAGCAAGGGATAAAGAAAAACGTGGACATAAGCATGGAACAATACACAAATAATTTCATTTTTTTACTGAAGGAAATATATTGCCGATAAGACTGATAAAACTGGAACAAAGGCTGAACTTTTCAAATACACACGTAGGAAAGAGAGCTGAATTGAAAAATGAAAACTGATTGCGACTGATACAAAATCCCTTCAAAACAAATCTCTCTCTCTCTCTCTCTCTCTCTCTCTCTCTCTCTCTCTCTCTCTCTCTCTCTCTCTCTCTCTCTCTCTCTCTCTCTCTCTCTCTCTCTCTCTCTCTCTCTCTCTCTCTCTCTCTCTCTCTCTCTCTCTCTCTCTCTCTCTCTCTCTAATATATATATATATATATATATATATATATATATATATATATATATATATATATATAGATATATATATATATATATATAAGGTTTTATTACAAGGAAGATATCACCTTTACCCAACATTAAACAATCAATCTGTCTACCTATCCATATATCTTTCATAAGAACATAAGAACATAAGGAGTCTGCAAGAGGCCGGTTGGCCTATACAAGGCAGCTCCTGTACTCTTAACCCCACTTTACCTCACTATCCATGACTTTATCTAACTTCTTCTTGAATGCCTATATTCTATCTATCTGTCTATCTATCTGTCTATATGGTAAGCTGAACTGCTCCACTCTCCATTCATAAAGGTCCCGTCGGAGTTTCCCAGGCATGTCCAGACAAGCCGCCCGGGACCTGGGAGTGTCACACCAGCGGACGCTCGTGACGGGACAGGAAAGGGAAACCGTTACGAGGAAATGGCGAAGCCTTATCTCTGTTGAATGTTTTTTTTAAAAGTTTTCCAGTGACAGTGCCGGCGCCTCGGCCTACCTGGATGCCTCTTAGCCTTTATCTCATAACCAAGTAATCTCGACCACGATATAAGCACATCAAGGTGTGTTGCAAAAGGCTACGGATGATTATAAGGAAAAAGATAATAAAAATGAAGAGAAATGTCTGTTCGACACACAAGTTTTTCAGTACTAAAACACTGCATCTAAAGAGAGCCAAGCTACTGGTCTACTGCATTAATTTGTTTGGATCAACTGACGGCGTGGCGCCGGCGGCCAGCAGGTGCCCGGCCACCTGTCACGGCGGCCAGGCCGGATTCCTCCTGCCAGGTTTCCTATGCGCTTTGTGTGTGTGTGTGTGTGTGTGTGTGTGTGTGTGTGTGTGTGTGTGTGTGTGTGTGTGTGTGTGTGTGTGTGTGTGTGTGTGTGTGTGTGTGTGTGTGTGTGTGTGTGTGTGTGTGTGTGTGTGTGTGTGTGTGTGTGTGTGTGTGTGTGTGTGTGTGTGTGTGTGTGTACTCCCTACCCCACTAACCAGCACACCCACCACTTTCATGGCACTATATACATGTTTGGTTTCCCATGGTCCTTACATTTTTGAGTCGGCAAGTACACTGGCTCGCTCAGTTACAGTTCAAAACTAAGCTCCGGTTAGGGGCTCGTGAGCTTAAAAGCGTACTTCCTCTACGTCCACGCATACATAGACATATATATATATATATATATATATATATATATTTATATATTTTTATATATATATATATATATAGATAGATAGATAGATAGATATATAGATATAGATATAGATGCCATAATGTTTCTCTATGCCAACATTATATATGTTGTTTTATTTATGCGTATTTGAAACTATCTCCAAATTTATATGCCAGTCTAACAATAAAGATCCTTACCTTTCCTTTTGCTCAGCTTAATTTCATTCTT
>NW_026110299.1:42500-60000 GCF_024679095.1 Eriocheir sinensis | reverse complement strand
GATGTACTCACTAGAGACTTGCTCCTCGGGATGGTCGGTGAGAGATGATGATGGTGAGGGCCTGCGCTGAACGTTGAATTCACTAGTGATGAATGATTCGGAGGAGACAGGATATGTTTGGGTGTGCTACACTTCTGTACTCAATAAATGACTCTCTACAGTCATGGAAATTGGGCAAATGAGTTTATGCCACATAATAGGTGTTTAGAAAAGACTATTTTCGCGAAAGTAGGTCTCGTAGTAGTGTGCATAGCAACACCGGCCAGGTTTCAAGAGGAATTACAGAATAACAAAACAAGTGAAAAGTCGGTGTATGAGGCATGACAGGACAAAACCTTAGTGACAGAAAGACTAATATTATATGTGAAGGGAACCCAGATCAGCATACCACATCATTTATATATGAGGCCACGCCACCTCAGAGTCTTAATTTTCTGGGACAATACGATAGTGAGAGTATTACCAGAAAATTCCCTAACCCGAGAAATTAAAGGCGTGAAAATAAAATTAAAATATTAGTATATTTCGTGGTTTATTGTTTCACATAGTTTCATAAAATGTACGCATCGACATTTCTTATATATAATTTTTTTTTCAAGTTCTTTTGATTCAACTCTTGTTTTGAGAAAACAATGTCTGTCACGGGTCAGAGAATCAGTAAATCATAGTTTTATCACTTCCCTGTCGACCCATGTCACTGCCAGCGTGGGAAAATATACTAGCCACGCACTGGACTGTTAACCTGTTACCTTCACTTTGGAAGCTTAATGACAGCATTGCATGGGACAGGGCTGTGCTGTAGCTCGGGCTGCTGCAAAACCTGATCTTTGGGGGAGCGCAATGGATTGGAATTATAGTGCCTGTGGTGCAGAGTTGATGAGGTAATGCTTCTGTGCATGAGGCAGCGTGTTTTACCTCTGTATGTTGCTCTGAGGAATGTTGGAGTATCTTCAGTTGTGGGGAAACACACATTCCCCCCCCCCCCCACACACAAACACACACTCACATACAGTAGGAAAGCAGTTAAGCAGTCGCAAAGCAGGGTTGTGGTAGCTGGTGTGGTTTAGAAGGGCGAAGCAACGTGGCATGTGCGAAGTGATGTGCTGGATCGAAATGGAGGTAAATAGGTGATGTAGGAATGGCCGTAACAGTGATGAGAAGAGGGTGTAGTGGGATTTAATCCAGGGTGAGTACGGGCATGTGACAAAGGTGTGGAATAAGGGTGTGGCAATGGAATATTAAGGTGTGACAGCGATGATGAGGCTGGGATGTTACGGGGTGGAGTGGGAGGGGTAAGAGTGGGGCACTGTAGTGAAGGTGTAACGCAGGGGTGTGGCAGGGCTGTAAGGTACGGCCGTGGAAGGGTTGTGGTTAGTGTGTGAGAGATAACGATTAGGGGGAGATCAAACAGAGGTGAGGCAGGGAGGCGGCCATGTATCTGTGCCGCGGGGAGGACAGGGTTATTTTAACGCATAGTTGGAGCGAAGGCACCTGCCTCTCCCTTCCACACCTATCCTGTCCCCCAGAGAGGGGCCAAGGGAAGGGAGAATCGAAGGGAAAGAGGAGGAAAAGGAGGAGGAGGAGGAGGAGCAGGAGGGGGTTAAAATTGCGAGAAAATGAAATAGAAGAGATACGTAAGCAAATATTAGAGGGGTTTAGAAATCTCGTAAGAATGGGAGAGAATAAATTCGTAAGCGAGTGGGTTAAAAATCTCGTATGGATATGATATGTAAGAGATACATAAGTAAAGATTAGTAAACGTGGAAAGAACTAATAGGGAGGGAGCTGGGAAAAAAATCAGATTCATTAGAGAAGGAATGGGTGAATAAAGAAAAAAGTGAAGAATCCTTTGACTGCAGCTTGAAAAGCAAACCCGGAATAGCTGCGAGTCATCATTATCATCTATATTAGACGGATGTCAAGGGGATAACCCTCCGTTTGTGCTCCCTCGCCCCCACCAAGACCGTCTAGTGATACACCTCTGTAGAAACAACTATTTGTTAGCTGATTTTGAGGAACCTCCACAAATGTTGCACTGTACGGCTGAACAAACAAGCCGAGTCCTCGCGTCCAGCACGACGGCGTGTGACTGGCGTCTTGGTGCTGCCGGTGAATGGGACGTGTCGGCTGGTGACAGCCAAACACTCGCGGCGTAAAATCATTCTTAACAAATCAAGGATCTCAGCATTATCTCTCCTCCGTCTTTGCAGCTTATTGCTGTTTATGAAATTGAATTTGGAGGATGAGTTGCACTTCATTATCTGGACAACCTTCCTTTAGAGTCTGGGTTTCTCAAAGGTCTTGGAGGCTCCTTGATGTGCGTCACTGGGGCGCCGAGCTGCCTCAGCCACCTCGGCTATATAATGGCTACCGGCCAGGCTGTGTCCTGGATTTGCCCCGCTGCACCGTGCCGCTGCTTTACTATTCGGCACCAAAAAGGTGGTGAAGGACACTGATAAAATCATTAATTAAACAATGAAAATAATGTTATGCGGTTGCAAGCATCTGGGTATCAAGGTTCATCTCGCGTTGTGAACCCGTACTCCAGCATTCCTTGCAGACGCGGCGAGACATGCGCCAATGATACTCGTGTTGACGCTCGTATGCTGCGAGTCTATAGAAAAAAAATATTATTTAAAAAAAAAACAAGGAGATGTAGATGTTAACTTGGTTTTTAGAAATCAATTATTGTATTAAATGAATACCAATTTTTTTACCAATACTTTACTTGGCTTGTTATCATTCGTGCTGACGCAAAAATAAAAACATGGACTGTTACCCTTTTTATACAAATTCTTTAAATTAAACAACCAATTTCCATTCAACGTTTAGCGTACATTTTAAAATCTCTTATTCTTAAAGTTGACAATTAATGGTCACTTATTTTGCCCCAGTTCTCGTTTCCTTGTCTTGCTCTTTGCGGCAAATTCACTGAGTGATAGCAGTACTTTAACCTTTTTGAAGGGATGAAAATGTAATGGAACAGCAATTTCACGCAGTCATCATTCCTGTTATTTTTGTTTGTAAAATGGACTAAAAACACCAAAAAAAGACTCTCCGCAGTAAGAGTTAGGCTCGGGGCCGACACGAGTGAGCCAATGCGCCAGCCACAGTGAGCCCCAACACTGCATTACCGATCCATCTCCCCGGCCCGGCCATTACCTAGCGTTGATAACAGTATTTACCACTAATTATCTATTTTTTGGGGGCCCACCCTGCATAGCTGTGTAATTAAAGTGGGTATATATGACTATTTGATTTTAGGGCTGGTCTGAGAACCTTCCTTTTGTCATCACCTACTGTGTGTGTGTGTGTGTGTGTGTGTGTGTGTGTGTGTGTGTGTGTGTGTGTGAGTTTTGTGTGAGTGTGTGTGTGTGCGCGAGCGCACAAGAACGGACTCGCATGCCTCACTGCCCTCTGGCTATATCACCGACGGCGGCTGACATGGCCAGTAGTCCTAATTTCTAATGGTTTGATATTTGACGAATTTCCGGAATTGATTGTGTCAGGAAGGGGGTCCGGCCTGTGATGCAGAGTAGCGATGAAACAGTAAATTGACGTTGGTCATGTGATGAGCCGCAGAGGTGAGAGCTACACGCATGAGCACTGCCTGGTGACCTGAGTGGAAAATATCTTTCAGGAAGAGATACGGCACTGCTTCTACCAGAGGTGGCCTGTAATTGGCTGTCCCATAATTAGGGACGCCACTGTGTCATCTAATCAAAGGTAGAGAGAGGATTATTCAGCACCATGGTGTCTACACTTTCATAAAATATGACAAATCATAATGATTGATGAACGCAGGTACGTGTCATAAGGTTACCGTGCCTTCCTGCTATGTAAATTTTGTAGCTTATCGAAGATAATTAAGTATTTTCGTATGTTGCGAAATATCAAGTCTGAAATGCATTGCTCCCGAGATCAATAATCCCGTGGCCACGAGTGGAGTGATCGGGTGGTCTCTCGCTATTTTCGAGACATCACGGCATTGTTTGAAGTACTCTGGTGCTGCAGTCACTGAAAATACTTGTAACCATAGGCTACCCCGTGACCCCGAGAGAAGAATGGAATGGGAGGATAAGCTCTGCGTGAAAGACTGGTATTTGCTCATCGGAAAACACACGGATATGCTGATAAGTGATACATTAAAAGTGTCACATATATGAATCAATCACGATATTTTTTGGGGGTAAGTCCGGCTAAGACGTTTTTTCCTTATAATTCAGCTCACACGCTCGGCCTGGGCATGCAGCTGTCGCCCGGGCCGCGGGGGGCGCGTCGATCAGTCTTCCTGCTAATTTATATCCATCTAAGGCCTCCCGCTGACCGCGGAGCACCCATTGACACAGGCCTCCCAACTCAGTACTGGGAGATGGCGGGGCAGGCGTCGACCACCACCACCACCACCACCACACCAAACGCCATAGCAATGACAACTACGACTACAACTACTGCTACTACTACTACTACTACTACTACTACGTACCACTACTGCTACTATTACTACTGCTACTACTGTTACTTGTGCTTCTACTTCTAATTAATAATAACAATAATACTAATATTAATAATAATAACTAAAATGACGAATAAATTTTCCAATACTTTGGTCATTAGTACTGCTTGTTTCTAAACATTATTTGTTCTCTCTCTCTCTCTCTCTCTCTCTCTCTCTCTCTCTCTCTCTCTCTCTCTCTCTCTCTCTCTCTCTCTCTCTCTCTCTCTCTCTCTCTCTCTCTCTCTCTCTCTCTCTCTCTCTCTCTCTCTCTCTCTCTCTCTCTCTCTCTCTCTCTCTCTCTCTCTCTCTCTCTCTCGATCAAAGAAGCTACGGAGATAGAGAGACAGACAGACTTATGAAGACTATGCAAGCAGACAATATAGAGTCATACAGTTTCAGGGACAGAAACGCGCGCGCGCACACACACACTCACACACACACACACACACACACTTCAAGCACTACTAATCCATCTACGCCGCCAGGATGGGCCCGAGTGCTTCGTGTTCCATCACAGAGATAACCATCGCGGAGGTGTGTGGGGATGATAGATTTTCACACATAATGTCACACTCGCGCCTAACTTATTGCCGGGAGAGGCGGGGAGGGGCGGGGCAAGGCGGGGCTGGGCGGGGCGGGGGTGAGGGGAGGGACAGATTGAGAGAAAGGAGGAAGGCCGCGTAGTAAGGTTTGTGGTTTGTGACGCCGTTCTGATGGATGAGTCTCGGTTGTTTGTGTGTGACTTGTGTCTTCTCCGCCGGCTGGCTGAGGATGATGAAAACAAACTACCTAGCGGCTCCTCCTTGTTTGTCAATTTTCCGCTCCATACTTGTTTGTTGAGTGACTTTTTTTTCTTCCTTTTAAAGCAAACAATTTTCATGCTCTAAATTTTATGGCCAGAAATTTCGTAGCACCCCATTTTTTATGCATTTTTCTTTTATACCCATCTGGTTAGTGATTCTCAGTTATCCTGAAATAAGTTGGTGAGTATTTATCACCATTACTAAAATTCAATAACTCTACAACGATCAAGTAGTAGTAGCGGTAGTAGTAGTAGTAGTAGTAGTAGTAGTAGTAGTAGAAGAAGAAATTGTAGTAGAAGTAGTAGTAGTAGTAGTAGTAGTAGTAGTAGTAGTAGTAGTAGTAGTAGTAGTAGAATTAGAAGTAACAGAAGTGGTAGCGGTAATAGCAGCAGCATAACTAGTACGAGTATTATTCAAGAATTCACAAGTATAGAAACAAGATTGTGAAGATGTCGATCAAGTACACCAGCCTATAGGCATCTACCTTGAATCCGTGTGAGAGGGAGAGGGCGGTCTGCCCCAGTCCATCAGCGTTTGAGTTCGATAACTGAGGAGATTTTGGGAACAGAGAAAAGTGATGACTCCCAGCCCTAAATGGAGATGAAGGAGGCCAAGATCAATTTGGCTGCGGGGAAGCTGGAATCAATGTTCATCTATTTTCCAACACGCCGAAAGCCAGAGGAAGGAAGTTACTCATGCATCTTTATTTTGGTCATCCATTAAACTTAGCAATGTGTACACTATGATTTAATGCTTTCGTATTATCCACGGGAGCCGATGAAGCCCTTCTTGCCCTATCATGCGGAGGCACCGGTTTCCTAAGGACTAGACAGGCCAGGCAGTTTAGTGGCGAAGTCTGTTGCTGGCATGTACACCTGAGCATGCAGGAGACAGGTGAGGCGGTGGGGGTTCAGTGGGGCAGGTTACCGAGGAGCTCCGGTAAACACTCATTTCCTGCGCCTCACCCCAACACCTGCACAGCCTCTCTTCGGGGCCTTTTAAGAACATGGTTTCGCTAGAGGTAAGGTAAGACAGGCCCTCTACTGACCTTTCTCTGCCCTGGTATTAATATCCTGTTTTTGGCCTCCAAACAATTTTTGTGAGAGGAGCTTCAGGTCAGGCAGGTGCGAGACGTGGGCGCCTAGTTTCCTGCATGCCGAAAAACCTGATTTTTGCCCTCCATCTCGAAAATGATAGAGCTAATACCATGCGCTCTGCTTATTTAATCCGACATTGGATAATTTGATATCATCCTCACACACTATTTTAATTTTAATCATATATCTGAAAGCCAGACCCTCTCTCTCTCTCTCTCTCTCTCTCTCTCTCTCTCTCTCTCTCTCTCTCTCTCTCTCTCTCTCTCTCTCTCTCTCTCTCTCTCTCTCTCTCTCTCTCTCTCTCTCTCTCTCTCTCTCTCTCTCTCTCTCTCTCTCTCTCTCTCTCTCTCTCTCTCTCTCTCTCTCTCTCTCCTTGTTCGACTTGCCACGCACGTCCCTTGAACAACAAAACTGTTCCCTCTATGGGTGCACGGAAGACTTATTAGGTAGTTAATGTCTACTTCGGGGAGGAACACAACACTCGCCAGGGTGGCCACAGCAGCAGCCCGACTCATTGGCTTTACACGGAGGACTCTTGGACGCTTTTTTTTGTTTTTTGTAGGCGTCCGGCTTGGCGGTGGTGGAAGTGGCGGTGGTTCATGACGCGTTAATGGAATACACTTTTTTTCTGATATATACATGAGTATGTTTTGCTGAGTTTAGTCTATAAATGTTGTAATAATATTAATGAAAATGACGATGATGACATTTCACGCACTTGTACCTTCCTGGACTTGGCTATAAGTTCATGCGTCCCGGGTCTGAATGCCTTGGTTTTCACCTTTGGGTTAATAGCCTTTACCGTGAGAAAATGCACCCCAAGGACCTCAGGAGCTATTTCATTGTCATCAGGTAGAAATTACTAGCCTATCGCTCTCAGTCATTTATTAAACTCTTTTTACTTTGCCTCATATCTAAAGGGATAACAACGTATCTAAAACTACACACAAAAAAACACTTAATCCGCTGAATTGAGTAGCTTTCTAATGCATGACAGGAATTTAACTTTCAAATGATTTCCCTCCGGAAGATCAAATAGCTGTCCACGGACCTTGAAAAGTACTCAGTCTCGCCAGGGCGCGTGGAGGGGGGGGGGGGGGCTTGATTAATAACCCGGCAATGATTTATCGGTGCGGCTCTCACACGCCTTCAGTGCTCGGCGGTGTTTGTTTACGTCCAGAAACACCCGTGGAAGTGATATTAATGCGAGTCCGGGATGGTTATTTATCGCTTTTGGCAGAGATCTGTGTTTGTCTCTCTGATTGTCTCTCTCTCTCTCTCTCTCTCTCTCTCTCTCTCTCTCTCTCTCTCTCTCTCTCTCTCTCTCTCTCTCTCTCTCTCTCTCTCTCTCTCTCTCTCTCTCTCTCTCTCTCTCTCTCTCTCTCTCTCTCTCTCTCTCTCTCTCTCCTCCTCCTCCTACTACTACTACTACTACTACTACTACTACTACTACTACTACTACTGCTACTACTGCTACTGCTACTACTACTACTACTACTACTACACAACTATTTCGCAAGGGGGGGGAGGGGTGAGTGCCATATAAAAGTGCTCACGCAACCCCCTCCCTCTTTGCGTCACGAAGATGGCCCACTTTGAACCCCGTTTGGTGGTCGCGTCTTTGTCTGGCGGCCGTAATGGTCTCGCCGCTGAAGTGACGGGACCGCTACAAATTCCTTCTCCTTGTAGTGTCAAGTATATGTTCTCTACGGCTGTCTGTGTAATGGCTACACCCGTTACCGCCACTTTTTTTTTGGGGGGGGAGGGGGATAGCAGCGACCAATGGCGCAGTCGCTGAAGGTGTAAAAAATCTGACGACTAAAAAATATAGCATAAAGAACCAATGCTGGCCACTGGCTCTTGAACATGTGGTGAGTGAGATCCCCGGAAAACATGGCAAATGTAACATCCGGGTTACCACAGCTCAACTTCCCCACGGTAGGCATTTCGTAGACTGCCCAGGACGTGATTTGGACCCAGCCGCGGTGATTCAGAGCCAGGCATGGTAACCACTACACTGAAGAAGCGCCAAGAAGGATGAATAAACGTCTTGGGAAGCCTCCATCTTTCTCTTTTCCCACACCCGTCACCGACATATACATAGTCACAACCATCATCCTCTTCCTGCGTCCACCGCCCAGCAGCCCTACTCATTATTGCCAAGCCCAACAGACGGGGCATAAAGGAAGACAACCCGGCCCTCTGTAACATGCCCCGCTACCGGATAGCCTCTCGAGCCATGGATGGAGATGGTCGCCGGGGCAACATATAATCCTGTTGAGGGTCTGATCACCTCTCCGCACCGGGCTCCATATATCACTCGCGCCGCAAGACCTTATAGAGATTTGCTCCTGCGGTCAACAAATACAGACATAAAGGGACTTTACAGCTGGAATAAAACTTTTACGACGCTTCCTCTAAGGCTCAGCTGATTCCCATCTCGGGTTCCTCTCTCAGCCTCTCTCTCTCTCTCTCAGGGAGTCGAGTTCCCGTCTGCTTGTTCGTTCTCTAATGCTGATTTGATCTGTGACTCAGCACTCAGCACGGAATATAACGAGAGAGAGAGAGAGAGATTTGGAAAGTTTCGTTTAGTCGGCGCAACATCTGTGGTACTATGACAGAGAGAGACAGATGGGGAAGGACTTATAGTCGATTGGAACAGCCCCCCAGAGACGGGACACAACCCCCGATTAATACCTTGTACCCATTCACTGCTGGGTGGACAGGGGGACGTAGAAAGCCATTAGAATTTTCCCTCCGCCCCAAGGTATCGGAAAAGCCCGACCCATGGAGAACCCACATTTTTCCCTCCGCCCGGGAATCAAGCCCAGGCCATAGACTCACAGCTAGTTGACGAAATCTGCTTCAGTCTTGGCGCCTTCTGGCTTCCATAAGGGAAGCCGGTGTTACCAAGCGACTTTCCTTACGTGACAACTCAAACCACCACTCTGCGTTCTTACTCCGAATTTAAGTGGAAACCAGGGACGAAAATCTTCAAGTTTTAGTGCATACAAGCAGGCAGGGGTGTCTCTAGAGTAGATTTGGTCGAAAGGATTCAAAGGTAACTTATAACAAAAATAGCACTTTCATGCGTACTGCACTTTGAAAACGTTAATGTAAAAATGGCAAGATTTGCATGTACTGGGGTTAGAATCTTTTACGTAAAATGAATGATAACTGTGGGATGGACCATTAAGTCCACAATTTTACGTATTGCGGAAACAAGAAATGTGTACGTTTAGATTTAAATTGCCGCCTACACATGGCAACTCAAGCTCCAGTTCAACGTCCTTCTAACTCGCCTTAGGCACGCAGTCAACTGAGCACTTCCCTCACTGTAGGGCCTATCGCTGTCCTGCCTCTGTTTTACTCTCAGAAGTAAAGGACCTACAGTTATTCATCGTCTCTGTACCCTTCCCCCAGCTGCAAGGATCCAGAGGACGATACAAGAAAACTGAAGGCGGTGGATCGAGTGGAAGTGACGGAGGGGGCACAAGATATGAGGACGCACTGACCCCCGTGGAGTATTAAACTGTGGAGGAGCCGTACTACGCCATCCAGTGCAGTGACTCAGTGTTTGTGTGCAGTGCAGTGGTGTGTTCAGTGCAGTGTGGTAGTTGAGAGGGCTGTTCACTACGTCCTACAGGGGTCAGTATGTGTGGCTGATGGGGAAAGCCAACTCCTGACCCGACTGAAGCACTCTTTCGGCAAGCGCCGCACCATGTGCGGCGCCAACTTCCCCCGGACAAGAGCGTTGCAGAACTTCATGAGTGAAGCAACCAGGTTGGCCCCCAGCGCCTGCCATTGCTGAAGCTCGTCGGGTTCTTCCCCGGGGACGTGCAGGCCGACCTAGGACCAGGCCAAGGCAGAGGAGAAGGAGGACGACAGGGTGATCTTACGGCCCAGCACTTGCCAGGGGGCGCTGACCGACGACCAGCCGGACCCGCCGACGGACAGAGTTGCTCCTCGCCGCGGTCGGCAACTACCCGCCGGCTACCTGGCCAGGAAGGTCCAGGGCCAACTCACTCTGTGGCCGAGTGCTGCGAAAGCAGGGCTTGCCCAGCAGGAGGAGATGAAGATTACCGTGGAGCTCGAGAGGGGCGACCGCCCTCTGTGATGTTCGACGCCCTGGTCGAGCTGGTCGACAGGGGAGAGCTACAGAGACGGAGGCCGGGCGGTCCTGGAAAGCTGACCATCTCTCCCAATGGCCAGCCACATGGCGTCCTTCCGGGGATGTCGCTGTGGGACTCCTGATGCAGGGAGGGACAAGAAGGAGCGCAGGTTGGGGTTCCTCTCCCCTTGCCATGCGCCGCGCCACAGGGACAGAGTTCAGGCGAGCACCTCCTGGGAGTTCCTGGCGGCACTCAAGACCCGACCTTGCAGGGGTACAGGGTGCCAGGAGGGGCACAACCTGGCCAACACCATCTTGCCGCATCATCAGGTCCCTCTTCAACTTCTTTCCGGTGCTAATTTCTCCAAGGACGTGACCTCAGAAGCGAGGAGAACAAGGCCTTGAAGCAGCCAGCCGACCGGCAGGAAGAGGAGCAGTATCGAGGAGGGCAGGAAAGGAGACTGGCGGCGGAACAGGGACGTGTACAAGTCCAGGAAACTGACCGGGAGCCCCTGAAGTCATAGAGCCAAAAAGGCTAAAAGTGATTGTTCAGGGACGAGGGCCAGATAGCCAACAAGACGTGCTGCGGCTTAATAGTGACATCAGAATTCAACCTTAAAATGAAAGTTGTGATTGTATATATAGAAAATGAATATTTTGCTTTTTGTTGAAGTAAAAATTAAGATGTTTCTGCATGCTTTCCATAGTATTAAAGTTTCTAATGTAAGAAAATTAAGTGATTTATTAGATGTTAAAACTTGTAAACAATGTGGTACACTAAATAAAAAAAAATAAGTAGCTATTTCGGGCAAAAACTTATAAGATATGCTAAATATTGCCTATGTGATTCTGAAAATATAAGTGATTATCTCTGCATTTGGTGATGTTTGTGCATCTAGCGTAAAATCTGAGGATTTTATAGCCTTTTTAAGTTTTTGTTATACTTATATAAAAAAACATTGTCGGTTTTATTAGAGAACGACTTTGAATTTTTGATACCGCTGCTCGCGGAGACTCATATATATGCCTAAGGGGGTGCCTGTTTTTAGTTTCAGGTCGCGCTTCAACTTCTTTGGTTTTGAAAATATTTAATTTTAAATTTACGAAAATCGGCCCCCCTGCGAATCAGCCCCTTGTTCCCATCATAGAAGATTGTGAAGTCTATACTTGGCTCTGTCGGTTAGAGCCGAGTGTGTAACACTGCTTACAGAAGCCCCAGGAAGAGAGATGGTGAGGCAGGGGCAGGCACTGACGGGGTGATAGGCAGTAATCTGGAGAGTGACAGTATGATTCAGTACAAATGGTGTGCCTCCTCGCTGCCCCTATCATCAACCATTCAGGGACTGATATGAGGTGTATGTTCCCAGCGTGCACAGGGAAACACCCCCTCACCCTTTCCCACACACACACACACCAACACACACACGATCTATATACATTACAGTTTGTTTTCCTGCGGAGCCAAGACATATTTCGACTGCACTAGTCGACATAGAGGTAGTAAAGATGCTTATCTATTTATTGACGTGCCGTTCAACGTGCTGCCCAGGAATGTAGGAAGATGTTGAGGGTGGAAAAACAGATGAAGGAAAACCAGTGACTAGTGCGATAGGAACTAAATGCATTATCCAACTTGATGTGGGTATATGATGTGTGAGGAAGGAAGGAGGAAATGAAAGGTAGGGCATAGTGACCGAGAATGAAATGGGGAAAGAGACCAGGACCCAGGCAACCAGGAGAGGGGTGAAGGTTAGGGTGGTGACACCCAATGTAGTCTCAACAGCAGCTGTCACAAACTAATGATCCAATGGGCGGTGTGGATGCCACCGGACGCAACCACGATGAGAGAAGCCTGCTTTATAGTGCAAACGCATAAAAGTACAGGTAGGGCGATCATCTGTTTGCATCATTCCCTCCTTTTTCTCACTCACTCTCTCCCTTTCCTGCATAACGATCCTTCTTTTTTATTCAGCGAGCCTCGAGAATTTCGTAATGCTGGTAGAAATGAAAATAAGTCTTGGGTTCAGGGGAAGCCTTGAAGAGAGAGCTCGATACAATGGCACTTATTCTACATGATGCATTACAAGGAAATCTGGGACAGTTTCTTATAATAGTAAATAAATATATAAGTAAATAGATAAATAAAACAATAAATATTTACAGAATTATTATTTGATTTTTTAATGCTTACATTAATGCTTACAATTTGTATCAAAGTTTTTTTTTTCTTAGGCGGAATTGGAGTGGGCTATTTAAATATCTATGCGTGGAGGTGCGCGATCATCAGTGACTGGAAGTACGCAACCAATCGCGATAAACGGCTCGATGCATGTAATCAGCTGTTGATGGATGTAAACACGCAAGCACGGAAGAATTGGAACAGGGGGGTGAGAGAGAGGGGTATGCTGAGGGTGCTGGTGTAGCCTGTGCTGTGGGTGGCTATGAGAGGCATCAGTTCTGAGGGCAAAATGTAGCGCAGGTCCACACCTCCCTCCCCCATAGCACGTGGATTGAGCATCCTGTCTTGACACACACACACACACACACACACACACACACTTCTATCCATAACGTAATGGCAGCCCGAGGTCCTGTGTCAGGCGCAATGTCTGGAGGGAGAATGACATCCCCGTCAGTGAGATGCCACGCTCATGCAACTCACATCAGTCAGCAGATCATTTTTACCGACTTCGATCAATCTACCTCACTTGCTGCTGAAGGTTTCCATCCAGACGAAGGATTTTTAAGTATGTGAACTATTTCGTTTTCCGCCTTGCTCACATTATTTATCAAGGTTAATCTTGTTTTTTATCGACCACAACGAAGAGTACTTTGTCTACGGTTAACATGATAACCTCCATGACTCAGATGGAAACAACGCATTGAAGATTGCCAAGTGCAAAACAGGGGTGCGAAAACAAGCAAATGATATCGTCCAAATTGCATTACGCTTTAGCGGTGGGGGATGGGTTTACCCTAATAATAAACAAATGACTTCTTTGCGGCGCTGCTGCATTCAGACAGTTACGCCGTGCCATTGACTGATGAATGGACAAAGGGCAAACTTTGCTTGCTGACAGAGAGCAAACTTATACAGTTTACAAATCACAGCAATAAGCGGCACATGAAGGAGTGAAAGGAGACATCCTTGAACTGATGACAAACATTATCGCCTCTCGCAGGTACCACACTTGCTGCAGTTACACCTCCCCGCGGAAAAAAAGCACCAGGCACAAAGCCTCCTGCTACGCCCTCTGTTACGCCCCATTAACAACCACGACCTCCTGAAACGGCGGGTTCGCGCAGCCTGTCTGAGGAACTCATCGGCTAATGGAAGCGTCGCGCCTCTTGGGAGCCGCCTGTTCTATATAGTGACCCGCGACAAGATTCGTTTATCGGCGAAATGTTGACACGCCGCTCCGCTGGCAGCCCGCTGAGGGCGGGCAGACGCAGCCAACACTTTGATTGGGTCATGCAATTAGGTGCCGAGCTGACTTTGTTACTTACCGGACCGCTTATCATAGAACGGCGTAGGGCCGAGGCTGCTGCCTCTTCAGTGCTTGTTGCTACCTCCGCCAGGCCAAAGGCATTACTCTTTTTCCTTTGTGGCTCGCCTGCACAGATCACCTCGCCACGGGGGTAGCTAGCCCTCAGTGTGCCAATACCAGGGATTTATGTTAATAACATGTATTCCGTCAGACGGAACCAAGTACAAGGTGGAAGTTAGGACTTTGTGAGGTCACTAGCAATTTTAGCTGGTATATGCACAGGAGCAGCTGGCGATCGTCTGCAGGTCGTCCTGGCCTCTGCAGACGCCTCGGGAGATTGGAAACGCCAGACACTAAGCCCAACATCAAATGTACATCCTGTCAAGGATTTTCATAGACACGTTCCAAGGCCATGATTAAATGCAATCTGCCCATAGCATAAAAGAAAACTTTTTTCAGACTCCGCATTGAAGTAATACATACAAGGCAGAGGCTTCTGCTTTTCCCTCTCTTACCTGGCCGCCCCGGCCGGTCAGTAGTAAGAAGGCATAAGTAGGGGATGTGTTTTCATCCTTCCTACATTTTTAAAGGTGTTCTGTGGTGTTTTTAATGGCACTGTAGTGCTGTAATGGGCGTAGTGATTACGTGCATGACCGCCTCTGTAACCGGGTCAATGTCGGGTCAATTGGATTGGAGGCGCGGTGACTATCAAAAGGATCACACCCACGGAAGGATGAGTCCCCACAGCGCTGGGAGGTCGTTTCTATGCGCACAAATTTAATAATGAAATGACACATTGTAAACGAAATATATTAATGGCTATCACAAGCAGTTTTTTTTCTCAGTTTGCAGGCGTGGTGAACGCGGGGTGGTTCAGTTCCACTGTGTCGAGTTGATTGACTTTCAGCGACTCCTAGGTGCAAAAGCACTGGAAAGACACGAGGGGCCAAAGAAGAAGAGAAACAAACAACAGCAGTATGATCCGCCTCGCCATCAGTAGCCTGGGAAATGAAGCCCCTCACCAGTGCTCCTTTGAAATGGCGAAAGTATTAATACGGTTCAGTCTGCAGTATACAGATAACATGTATACTTTCCACATCATTTTGATACATTTCTTTGATATGCACAGAGACAGTACTGACATGTGTAGACAATACACGTACCTTCCAAGCGCGTCAGCAGCTGCGGGAGAGATTTTTGAGGTCCTCGAGTTCGTCCATCATGAGTATACTCTGGAAAATGACAAACGGTAAAATATTAGAACCACTGAAAATAACGAGTGTGCAATCTTCACTATATCAACAACTGATGAATCATAATACATAATAACTGCAAAAGGCGTAAAAAAATCTTACATTAAAGAGAACAGTAACCATAATAAAAGGGGAAAGAGGGGAAAGAGATTTACATCCTTTGCTTTTGCTGCTAAGCTAAATGACTAAAGTGAAACGAAAGTGACTAAAGTTAAAAAAAAATAATGCAGACAATTAGTAATGTGATGCAATCTATAGACAGGAAGGAAGGCTGTGTTATGCGCTACTCAAGTCTGTGGACGAGGAGTTGATATGACGGAGAGACGAGGATAAAAGTGAAAACAGTTGAGATGAAAACTGATGAAGGGAAAAGTGAGAGAGGAGTGGAAATGAAGAGGTACAGCAGAGACGGGTTAAAAATGAGATCTGAGTGGCAGGAAAAACGGAAACTGAAGTTGAGAGGAGAAAAGTGAAAAGGAGTTGAGATGAAAAAATAGAGATGAAGCAAAAGTGAGAGGGGATGAAAATAGAGAGATGGACTGAGCAGATAAGTTTGCACATAAGATGCAGAGTGGCAGGGGAAATAACGTGCAGGGAAGGAGTAGAGAGACGAAGGGAGACTAGAGAAAAATAAGCACTGAGGGGTCAGTATGGATAAAAAAAAGGAAGGATGATAAAGAAAACTATTACACTCAAACATTCCTGTATACCAGATCTATCTCAGTCGATGCTAATTACGAAGAACAGTTTCTCATTGAGTTAAGTAACGGCAATATGGAAGAGCCATAAATACAACAACTTTCTCTCTTGTAAATACCTCCGTGAACGGCTCAGAGGTGTTCCCCGTTAGTAGAGAAGGCTGTAGGACGCCTGTGTCTCTTCGTGCATGCTGAAGGGGGAACAAATGGTCACGCGGCAGAGAAGGTAGCTTCGAGTTACATTGAGGGGGACAAGATAACCTTCCGGCCTGACACGACTTTCCCCTTGCCCGCCTCCCCTCGGCTGCTCCTTCCCTCCTTGCCCGCCGCTCCTGCCCTGCCCTCGCACATACACACACAAAAAAACCACACACACACACACCAATATAGATAGAAACAGAAAACATACGGTCTATTGTATGATATATGATATACCGACACTAACACAAAACAAAAGAAAAAACAGACGGCTACCTCTTTGTCTGTCTGTCCTCTCAGTCTGTATCTCCATGTACTGTCCCACTTTTTCAGATAATTTCTTAAGAAACTCGCCCTGTATTTGCCTTCTAGTATTGATATAAATTTACAGTTAAATTTTCAAAGATAATGTACTGAGCGGCGATAAACAAACATACGATGTGTGTGTGTGTGTGTGTGTGTGTGTGTGTGTGTGTGTGTTTACTACAAATATTCCTGAACCTTTTGTTTATTTTCTGATGTTTGTTTAATTTTTTCTCCGGTATCTTAACATATTTGTGGTCAACGAAATACATGTTTGGGTCTAATGTGAATTCACCACATCCAGTCTATCTGTTGTCCATTTTATTTACGTCCCTTTCTCCAGTGCAAACCAGCATCACTACCCTCTTCCCCCTCATCTCCTCCTTCTCCTGTAAGGGCAATCTGTTTGGCCTGCCTCGTTCCGTAGCACAGAGGAATGCTGTCGTGATCACTATCCGGACATCGACTACATCACCAGCTTCCTTGACCTCGACCTCGCATCCCCTTCCCCTGGAGAGAGAGGGACATGGGAGAGGGGGTGGGGTATGGGGAGCAGAGTCGAGAAAGGCATAAGGAAGGAGAGAAAGAGAGCGAGAGGAGCAGTAGAACAAACGATCCTCCGCGCCCTGCAACATGTGCAGGTCGTGTTGGACAGCCATGTTGGCTCTGTATCCCTGCCCAGCCTGTGGTGCCACCGAGCATGCCTGTGGTGAGTAGAGCCCGCTGAAGAGGCTGCCACTGGCGATGACTTACCCCAACCCTCCTGGCCCACGACCTTAATGGATCTGCAGTCACAGCCTCTAACAACTCCGTCACGGCAACCATAATTACTACATAAGCAAGTCCATCACCGTCATCATCCTCATCCGTTGCAATGGTAGGAAAATCAGCACCAGCAGTGTCTTCTTCTTTTTCTTTCTTCATCTTCTTCTTTTTCTTCTTCTTCTTCTCTTTTCGTTTTCTTCTTCTTCTTGTTCTTCTTGCTTTTATCTCTGCCACTTTTCTTCTTCTTCTTTTCCTGTTATTCTTCATCGTTTACTCTTCCATCAAT